>NW_018736321.1:0-11245 GCF_002204515.2 Aedes aegypti | reverse complement strand
GGAATGCATTTAATTAGTGCCAGTGGGCGGCTATTGCTGATGCGCTCCTGGTCTGGGGATACCCGAGTACCTGTACAGATTCTCGGAAGTTACTTCCAGAATCGGGTATTAGTCTATGACACAGAGGTGGGTCGGAAGTGCTTTCACATAACCTCAGGAGTCCCGCAAGGTTCCATCCTGGGTCCGGTGTTATGGAATGTCATGTACGACGAGGTGTTGAGATTAAATTCCCCGCGGGTGTGGTCATCGTTGGCTTTGTCGACGATATCACGCTGGAGGTCTACGGTGAATCGATCGAAGAAGTGGAATTGACTGCAGCCCACTCGATCGCAATTGTGGAGGAGTGGATGAGCTCCAGGAAACTGGAATTGGCTCACCACAAAACTGAGGCTGTTGTTGTCAACAACCGAAAGTCGTGCAGCAAGCGGTGATCAGTGTAGGCGGACTGCACAATCACTTCGAAGCGCTCCGTCAAACACTTGGGGGTGATGATCGACGACAAGCTTACCTTCGGTAGCCATGTCGATATTGCCTGCAAGAGACCTCCACAGCTATTGTGGCACTGTCCCGGATGATGTCCAATAGCTCTGCGGTGTACGCCAGCAAGCGTAAGCTTCTGGCCAGTGTCGCCTCGTCCATACTGAGGTATGGTGGCCCGGCTTGGGGCACGGCTTTGAGTACCGATAGCTACCGTTTCAAGCTAGAGAGTATAGGCTAATGTGCTCTGAGGGTTGCGAGCGCGTACCGTACCGTGTCACACGATGCACTTTGTGTCATCACCGGTATGTGCCTATTGTATCCTTATCATGGAAGACATAGAGTGCTTCGAAATGCGCGGCACAAGAGGCATACGCAGGACTGCCAGACTGGCCTCCATGGTCAAATGGCAGCGTGCGTGGGACAGTTCCACCAAGGGAGTGTGGACTCACAGGTTGATTCCAAGGTTAGATATCTGGGTCAATAGGCGCCATGGGGAACTAACATTCCACCTAACACAGGTCCTTTCGGGTCATGGATGCTTTAGACAATATCTACACCGTTTCGGTCATGCGGGTTCTCCCGAATGTCCAGTTTGTGCAGGTTTAGAGGAAACGGCGGAACACGTTTTGTTCGTGTGCCCGCGTTTCCGCACAATGCGTGACCGCATGTTTGCCACATGCGGTCGGGACACGACTCCGGACAATTTGGTCCAGAGGATGTGTGCAGACGAGTTTGGCTGGAATGCCGTTTCATCGGCTATCACCCACATCGTCTCGGAACTCCAAAGGAGGTGGCGTGTGGACTCGAGGAGTGACTAGTGCAGACGCTAATCAACAGGTGGTCCAAGGGTTCGCAGTCGGCTACGTAGGTTCATACCGGTGCCCTACGGTCGAGATCGACCCTTACAGCGATTAGTGGCCGCGGGAGAACATCCTGGTAGCGCTGCTGTCGTGGCGCGGCCTACTGGGTGGATACGAGCCCCTTGGTTGTTCGGGGCAGGTGGAGGCCCCTTCGTCAGCAATCCCAGCTGATGCTAGCTGATAGGGCCTGAGCCTTCAGTAGGTCAAATTGCGAAGCCCGCAGTATCAGTTCTTGATACCTGCGGTGCAGCTGGGCGCGGGCTTAGTGGTCGACCCTGCCCGCCTTCAGCGGACAACGGGAGGTGAGGACCACCCGGGAAGCTGGCAATGCGCCAGCATGCTACCTTGGTGGACCCCCATAAGCGTGTCATCGATGTTCGTTGCTGCATGGCTACGCAGCTAACCTGGAGGATGCGATGTGCAATAGCCCCTCTCCGAAGCAATGCCTTCTTGGTGGTCCCGGAGAGACGAAGGGTTTGGCGGCAATGGAAATGGTTTAGTGGGTCGGGGGTGTAGTCCTGTTACTGCTTGTACGTAGTAAATGGTCCCCAACCCCACACTCCCGGACCTCGGTCCGGAGTCTGTTGAGCAGATTATCCCCCCATTGCTTAGAAGGAAAAAAAAAAAGACTGGAGCCTCTCAAATTGATATCCGAGCTGCCCCAGATGATGTGATGAGCATTGGCATCACTGCCCACAATCAGCGGAAGGCCTTTTGTTACGCAGTGTACGACAACTCGTTTGAAGTCATCCGTTGGGGATGGTTCATCATGTGGTAAATATACCGAACAATAGACGTATTTCCTGTTGAGGTCACCAACGGAAACATCGATTGTGACAGCACATACATCTCTGGTAGTTAACTCAGAAATGAGTGTAGCAACGATTGCTTTATTAACGAGCACGCATGCGCGGGGCATGGAGCGCGAGTTTGCCATTTCAAGCTTGCTAAAAGTAGCAAAACTGGGTCCACAAGGTTACCTAGATAGAAGTTCCCTCTACGAAAGTAGGGTTCTTGAACTAGCGCCACTTGGGCTGCACCATTTTGCATGAGTCTGCAAAGATTGATCGTTGCTGTTCTTTTATGCTGAAGATTGATCTGAGCTAACCTAACCGTAGCCACTACCCAAACTAGGCAGGATTAAGCTTTTTGCAATCTCAGCACGAAAAAGACCAGCAACGAAAAAACCAGATCGGTATCTATTTAAAGTCGCCAAAGGCGAAAGAGCACAGAATACACTGTGTAAAACGCTAATGCGAATCCATATAGGTGATAATTTAAATTAAATGTCAACATATTCATAATCCCACCCTTATTAAGCCTCAGATAGAGACTGAAGAAGGGCAGCCGATTATCTCGGAGAAACACAAGGTCACCTGCACCATTGCTCCGGGTAGCACAGGAAGGACTCAATACTGTGGAGGGCGCCCTGATACCCCACAGGCTCCGTTAGCGGTTAGGTTTTATTTAGACCCCCCTAACCATTCATTCCTAGGCACGGTACGCATCACACCATAAATTAGGGGTCACCTGTGAGGTGGACTTCCACCACCGGAACAGGCAATCCGTAGTGTTAATTCTTAGCCAGTTGAAACAACCGCTACCGACACTACGCGGCTATCTAGGCTGCTCGGGAAAAGGAGGTTAATATTGATGATTAACTCCTGACGTGCCCAAGCAGCCCCAATCGTTAGGTTTTCAGCTCAATCCGCTGTCTGGTTCTCTAGATTTGTGCTCTTGAAAATTTGAGGCTTGGCTTCGATGCATCTTCACCTTAAATTCCGTAGATCCACGCAAATTTCCGAAAATATGGCATCACTACCCCTCTGGTGCAGCAACCACTCGAACACCATGCATCCACCTCTTCCTCCTTGTAGGTACGACTTTACGCTCCATTCATTCCAATCTTTTTCTTTCTTTTTTTCTCTTTCATCCCCCCTACGGACAGACATCAAGCGGCAAATCAGCATCACGCCGAAGTCGATACGCGTCGAGCTGGGTGGCCGGGCGGAGATCATTTGCAACGTGAACGCCACCCCGGTTGCCAAGATCTCCTGGCTCAAGAACGGCATCCCCCTGGTTGCGAACCCCCCGGTGGTCATCACCGTCGACGATAAGGTGCTGATCGCACACGTCACCATGCAGGTAAGGTGTTGTTGTTTGCCGAATGGCTTCCAAAGTTTGGCGGGTGTATAATCCTGACCAGAATCATAGACAAGATAATAACTAACAAAATTGTATCATTAGCAGTAGAAATTTTATTCTTTTTTCACAAGCATAATAGATGATGATGAGATGATTAAATTCTTATTAGCATGAACCCTAGATACTTTATTTCTGACCAATTTATTGGAACTCCTCTCATCGTGACAATATGTCTACTTGAAGGTTTCAAATAAAGAGTTTTTGATCTATTTGGAATTATTATAAGTTGAATTTTGGAAGCATTATGAGGAATCTTCCATTTTTGTAAGTATGCTATCCAAAACTTTTTCGAAATCTATTACAGATTACACGCAGGCTTCGTGCTTTGTCGGAGAAACCTGTGTCATCCGCAAACAAAAAATTTTGACATCCCTAAGTAAGTTAGGAGAGTTAGATGTGAGAATATTGTACCAATGTTGGTCACAGAATGCTGCATTGAGGAATACCAACTCTTACAAGAAGGTTTTCACACTTGAAGTTCCGATAACTATCCTGAAGTGTAAACTTTGACAAATAACTTTGGATTGTTCTAACAGTATTTATAGGAAAATTGTAGTTTTTTAATTTTACAATCAACCCTTCATGCCAACATTGTCGAATGCTTCTTCTATGTCTAGAAGAGTAAGACCAGTAGAATAGCCTTCAGATTTGTTGGAACCTGAGACGAGATTCGTGAAGAAGGTCTTCTTTTTCTGCGATTGCTGAGTTTTTTTTCTTATTCCACTCAGTGTTTATATCAATCTTGCGCAAGCCGTTCAAGCTCTTACATGATCGTCTCAGCAAAAAAAAAACTATTGCGTTTGCATCACACCGTAGCATAAACCGCATTTTAAGTAAAATTTCAGACCAGCAAACGTAGCAGACATTATAATTAACCAATATTGTGTTTAGGTTTATAAGCATCTTTTGATAAACTGCTCCACTGACAGAGGTTCTACAAAATAGTTTATTTTGAATACAATACTTTTCACTTTTTCAGCCATAAAACGACGGGCTGCATTTAACGTTTCGTGACAGCCGAATCTGGGCTGCATATGACGTTGATATTTTCCTCTTCGCGAGTCTCTCTCAGGTTAAAATGAATAAAATTTGTTACACGTAAAAGTAGATGAGTGGTGTCGAAGGTCCATGGCGGAATCCGAACTGTTCATTGGCAAAAGTATATCAAATCCATCAAGGAGTGTTCATATTTTTTATTTTTCTTAATAGTAGTTCTCACTTATTCCAAATCAATACCCCAGAAATTTTTGAAAACGTTTTTTTTTATTATTGAGAATGCTTTCGAAACCGTGAGTAACTTGATTCTGAATTGGGATGGTGCGCGCTTTCAAACTGCATAGCTAGTTTTTTGGAGTTTTCCGCAATTAGTTTGTAATAATTTGTTTTCCTTTTTCAATTCCGGTATTTGCTTCTGAGGTTTCAAATTGATTTTTAAAGAGCTAAGTGCCTGGGACTGATTCAGAAATTTCATTTTCAAATTTTGTTAAAGTCTTAAAGTTTTTTCCATCTGATCGGGATGTCGATCGATGATGGTGAGGATTTTGATGAGGATGGGAAGGACCGAACATCGAATCGAATCAATCAAGCACCTGATACATTTCTTCGAAAGGGATGAACAGACGGACGACGAGGCATCAGCTGGACATCTCATCTTACACATTTTTTTACCTGCCTACATTCTCATAATGGTTATTTTTCAAAGACCGAGACAGGACATTGCCATAAGGGCTTTGGATGATGAATGATGGGTTCGACCCAGTTTCAATTTGTAACGCTTATCTGGGAGGATTGTCCCTCCTGCTGCGGCTTGAAGACTTTCCTTTTTCCCAGTATACCTTTCCGAAAGGGAAGATTTCACGGGAAAAAGCACGATTGTGAGGGTGTAACTTTTCGTTGAAAGGTATTTCTTTGAAGGCATATGATGGTTTTCTCAGTAATAATTATAATTTTGACAAGCGTGTAACCAGATGTATATGCTACATGCCACGAAGCCAATCAAAGCCACATCAGAACTTCCAAAAGTTATGCTATTTAGTGAATCGAAAAGTTTTGATTTTATTTTTAAGATACTCTTGTTTTTTATTCACCAAATTAATACCAACTTCTGTTTGTCAGTATTTCGCTTGTGCTTGGGGTAACATCGTACATTACTACTACTAGTCACCTTGTTATAAAACAGTGAAGTGCATATGTTAAATGTTCTCTTTTAACAGCTCTTCCTATAATTCTAATCCTTCACAATTTTAGCTCTAATTCAGATTCATCATCATTCATTTTTTTACCACATTTTAAAACATCAATCCGCCTTACTCTACACTTAGAATTCCTTTCTGTCTACGCTCACTGCCAAACAGTAATTCCAAGAGTATCATCAGCAGCAAAATAAATCCTTTTCTATTGTTGGGAACTTCCATCCTGCCCGCAGCCGTTCTCAGGTTTGAAAGTATCCTTTTCAAGAAAAGCAAAAAGACACCTTTCCTGTGCTTCTAATGCTTCCACTGCGCTAATGCGCCTCTGCTGTTGATGCTACTGTTGCGTGTAAAGGCAAGCGTTTTCTCACAGATTACTTGCACAAAAATAGCACATCCAGATCCAGCGTAGGGAATTACACTACATAGGGAACTGTGAGCATTCTCTAAGGTGCTACATTAGGACAGTTTCAAATAACATAAATGTTTGGAAACTCATCTTCCATATCTTCCTTACAATCTTTATGATAAAAATTAAATTCTAAAAAAATTTCATAACAACCTTTAACGTATTTGGACCAAATTCATATACTCACCAAAATAGCTGAAAATTTAGCTGAACTATATTTTTATCAAACAGACTGCAAGGAAGGTATGGGAGATGTGATTTCCCAAACTTTTTTGTCATTTTCGGCACCCTAGGACTGAGAAATGACGGGTGGTTGATGGGTGCCGGTGTAATCTTCCCATCCATCTCTAGCCCAAAACACAATGAAACTCATCCTCATCCTCGGAGAGTCCCTCTCAGATGTTTATTTGCTCTCTTTTTTCTTGATGTCGTTTCTTTAATTTTTTCTGTTCTTTTTTCCTTCTTTATTTCAGGACATGGCCAATTATACATGTGTTGCGGAGAACATTGCCGGCAAGCGTGTTTCGGATCCCGTCAGTCTCACCGTCTTCGGTAAGTGCCATTGCGATATAGGATATGCGCTATTTCGAAAGATTTTTGTCACATACCGTTTGAAACGTAATACCGAGGAATTTCAGGGGATCCGATTACATGAAATTTTGTTATTACGAAATCATGAATTTTTGTTTCGCTAAGTTGAAAAAATTACGCTGAAATGTTTCAGTAACAAACAACATGAAATATAATTTTACAAAAATTATTGTCGGCGAAAGGAATTGTTCGAATTATTCCTTTCGCGGACATTTTTTTGTGGAATTTTATTTCATGTTGCTTGTTACTCAAAAAATTCAACGTATTGTTTTTCAACTTAACGAAACAAAAACCCATGATTTCTCTGTCATTGCATAAATAAACTGAATATCTTCACTTTCAATTGTAATAATAGGGGGAATGTTCTTTGAGGTGGTTTAATCTTTTCTATTTTGTGTTTTTAGGATTATACTGTTTCATGTTAAAAATGGGACAACCAACATACCGTTCATGGGTTATATTCCAGATATTGTGTGTTTCCCATCAACATTTTTTCCTAATGACACTATTCTGCAACTTTTTCTTAGCTTAGCTTAGACTGACTATACATATCAATGGTTGCTATTCTTCCGTGATTGACCGAAGTCAGTGAAAATGCACAAAGAATCTACTTGAAGTTTGGCTAGGATTGGCCATAATCTTCTTCAGTGTGCATAATTCAGTGCCTCTATTTGTACAGGGTCAATAACGGCGCCGGCCACGTCCTTGCAGTCAGGTGGGATTGGGGAAGGAATGTTAGTGTGTAACCTTTGCTATTTGGAGACCGTGTTTGCCTCTGCATCTCCACAAAGGTTACTGGGAGGGATGTTTGTCAATGGGGAGGATCGTTGGGTCACAGGATTCACTTTGATAAGCAATTAGACCATGATAAAAAAATATTTGTGAGACATAAACATTCTTATATGTAAATATAATATTTCCATTTGATTGAACAGTTTCTATGTAGAGAAAATTATACCGACACTTGAGGTGACGAATAATTCAAAGTTCGTTGAACAAATACCTAAATGTAACATTCCTAACACTCTTATTCTTATGCCGACATTTACAGTGACGAACCATCCAAAGTTTGTTGAATAATGTGAACCTTTCGCAAGTCTACACTTGTAGTGTCGAACCATTCAAAGTTTACAAAAATAAAGGTAAATTTACAAAAATAAAGGTAAAAAATATGGGGTGTTTTGAAAAAAAAAAAATGTTAAGCATAAATAATTCATGAATCAGAGGTTATGTCGACACTCACAGTGACAACCATTCATAGTTGGTTGAAAAATCATATTTACGATTGAATGTGCAGTCATACATATTTTATAGATTAGAAATAGTAGCATGAAACGAGCTCACCAATTGATCCGTCATCCTTAACTGAGCAGCAACAATCCACTTTCAGCTGCACTCGTTTGCTCGGCAATATAAAAGCACTCAGAGAAAACAAGAGCGCGACCCGAGAGAGAAAACAACTGACGACTTCTCGGGCTTTCTTGACGCACTGCCCAGGAGCAAGCGTCAAGGTCGAAGGATCAAACACTACTAACGGACCGCGCACTTTTTAATAAGGCACTATTCTACAACTTACTTTTGACTGGGTTGGTGGTCTAATGGCTACCGCTTCTGCTTCATAAGCAGAAGGTCATGGGTTCAATCCCAGGCCCGTCCCTTTCCTCGTACTTTGTAGTTGTATATCTCTCACTTGCTTCTGTCTTCCATTCTAAATCTATCACACTCAAACTATTCGTTCATAGCAAAAGCAAACCTCTCTACCCCATGCCTTTCCCCCAATCCATACACTCCGCATGAACTGGCGTAGATGCAGTCGGACTCCACGGTCTACAGTGGGCTGTTATAAGTGCAAAATCATTTTTTTCAATTGGATTCATGCAACACTAAAAGAAAATTTTAGTTGATATCGCATACGACGAATTCCCGAATTGACCGAATATCTTTGATTTTGATTAAATTTTACACATATGTTGGTATGGTTGAATAAGCGTTTTTAATAGATAAATCGATCATTTTGACTCAAAACTAACTTTTTGAAAATGTCCTATCAGTTTTTGCGTGCAATTTATTTGATAAATTTACATATTTTTGGGTATCCATTTTCTTAAATATTCTGAATGAACGTTAAAATTGAACTAGAATTCAAAGTTTCACAATTTTCCGTTACTTGGAACTATTTTTAAAATACGTTTGAAATTAGTATGGAAATCACTTTTGAATCACCCCTCGGCAAATTTTACTCTACTGCCATTATGTAAATTGAAATGTCATTGTGTCGATGGACCCAGTGTTGACCAGACTCATTTCCCCAAAATTCGAATTGTGAAGCCATGAACAGTTATAACTGTGCGTTGTAATCCTGAGATGGAGGGGGAGGTGGTTGGGCTGGAGTGTTGCACATGGGATCCGACAGTTTCGATCTCGGTGGGCCGCAATTCAAGTTTCGGGGAAATGATTCGCACTCACTCACTCACTCATCTCATTTCACCGAAACTTGAATTGTGGCTCTCTGGGATCAAAATTGATCGATTTTGTGTGCAGTACTCAAGCTTAACCATCTGCTTTTCTATCTTAGGAGGATAGAGCATGGTTGTAGTAGTTCGTGGCTTCGTAGTTCGGAAAATGTTATTTTCGGGGAAATGAGTCTGAACAACACTGGATGGACCTAAAACTTTTTCAATAATTAATCATTATAGAGAATTAAGATATTAAAGCGCAATAAAAGCATGTTATGGTTAGAAAAAAAGTGCACTTTTAATCAAAAACTGTAAATTTTTCATCACTAAGCAACCCAATTCTATATCTGAAACTGCAGAATTGTGATTAACTACTAAAAAGGGCCATATTTTTTAATAAATAAATTTTGGCATTAAATTTGAAATAAATTAGTAACATCAAGTACCAGTCGACCTTTCCAACTGAAATTATTTTTCATCGATTCGATCATTTGATTTCATGAAAAAAGCAAAATTTTAAATTCTACCTGATGTCGATCTCCGAAAAACTTGTTTCATTTTAAAAAATCTCCATAATGAAACTTTGTTCCAAACACCTGTTTCATAGAAAGATTCTACGGTCAAAATTGAAAAAATAAAATAAAAATGGGATTTTGTGTGATTCGAAGTTTAAATTCATTTCTAAACGTTTCACGATAAAACATAACATATTTCTTCAATGTTAATTTTTTTTCTGAAAGCTAAAACGGTTCACCACATTTTCTCATAGAACATTTTTCTCTGCAGTCAACACTTTTGGAGCTGATCTTTTTAAAGTAAATCGCTTGCAAAAACTCATAGGCCATTTTCCAAAGTTATTCTTGAGTCTAACCTATCGATAAATGTATGGAAAAATCTACCGGATACATATGAAAAAAATAATCCTAACTGAAGATGGCCGAGTTCAGTGACTGACCGATTTGACAGAGAATTCGTCATACCTGGTATGGGCGTAGCCAGGATTTTCGTCAGGGGAGAAAGCGATCATTAAAGTTGGTTCACGAATGTTACGTTGAAAACAGCCATTATACACAGCATTTGTACCGTTTTTGTGTGAAAGCTTAAACTATGAAGAATATTCTTTTTTTACTCGCAGTTAGCAAAGTAGAGCTCTAAACTCTTCTTGGTTCATTTTTTTCTGAGTTTGATGTCCATTTACGGTTTAAAACAAAATCATATTGTTAAAAGTTTGAAAATTCGATTGGTAGACACCTTATTTATTGACATGGAATATAATACGCTGAGATAGTACCTTCAAAGATTCCTAAGATTCCACCAATTTTTTTTCAAAAATTACTCCAAAAATTACTGCCTGCAGAAAAGCCCTAAAACAATTTTTCGAAGTATTCCTCTGAGGAATTCGTCAGCAATTCTCCAAGAAAATTTATCGGAAATTTTGTAGATTTCTTCACGATTTAATTTAAATTTCTTCGTTGATTATGTATTTTATAAAATGTGAAACTTCAGAACACAAAAAATAAGTTCATGTATTTTATAGTATTTTTTTTACAAAGATTCCTCCAATGATGTTTCTATTATATTTTCCTGGATTTCCATAAGTATTTTTTACTAGTTTCATCAATGATACATTCCTCGAGAGATTCTTGCAGATATTTTCACTTGAATTCCTTTAGAAATTGCAATCAGAATTCTTTTAGGAATGCTGTCAATGTTTATTTCAAGAGTCAATTCGAAATTGTTTAAGAATGTCTTTTCAATTTGAATTAGATTTATTTTTTGTTGTCAAGATATTTCTTTAGACATTGCTCCTAGTTTTTTTTTGTGTAGTCTGTCATAAATGCTCCAGAGTTTTATCAAGAATTCTTCATTCGATCTCTTTAGAAAAATTTCTTGGAAGATACTTATAATGATTTCTTAAAAAAAAATTCCAGAGATTTATTTAAGAAAAACTGTAAACATGATTTTATTATTTTTTCAGAAATTCCGTTAGGCATTTCTGGAATTTCAGAATTTATCCCAACAACTATTCCAAGAATCAAGAATTACTCCTAGATC
>NW_018736320.1:0-11000 GCF_002204515.2 Aedes aegypti | reverse complement strand
AACAAAATTCCAACAGTAATTCATCTTAAAGCTTCGCTTTGGTTTTCTTCAGAAACTCCCATAATTTATTTTCTTGGTAGCACCTCTCAGCATTCTTTTTAAAAATATAAAATATATAGATGCATCTAAAGTTTTCTGCAGAAATTAATGGAATCCAAGAAGTTATATCTTGGGAAATTTTATATAGATTTATTTTCGATTTTGTTCTGGGAGATGTTCATAAAGAAATTATTATAATAAAAAAATCCTTTAGGAAGCATTAGCTAAAGTCCTAAAAAAACTCTGATTGGTTTTCGAACGCATCCTTGAAAGAATTCCAGTTTCAATATTTGAAAAAAAAATCGAGAAAAAAATATTCTGGAAAGTCAAAGCGTTAATTCCTGGAAATCTAACCAAAGATGATTAAGATATACTTTTTTTTTCTAATGCCTGAGAGAAATCAAAACATAAATTTTAAGGTACTTTCTGGCAAAATTCCTAAAATTCAATTCAAAAATTTTGGAGATCTCTTTTTGAGTTTTTTAGGGATTTTTATGATGCATGTAAACAAAACTTATAATAACTCAAAGAAAAATTTTCTAAAATTTTTGAAAAAATCCTTAATGGAATCCTAGGGAAAATTTCTGGGGAAATTGTTGCAGGAACTATTATGACAACCTTTTAATGTGATACTTAAGGTAATTCTTAGAATAGTCCGAAAATAAATGCTTGGAAAAAATACAAAGGGTAAATTCCTATTTGCTATTCAAAAAGTAAATTGCTATTCCTATTTCTGAACCTGAAAAATTTTGCAAAAATCCTTGAAGAAGCCTTTCTGTAAAAATTTGCTGGGATAATATCCTAAAACTACTCAAGGCAAATTACCGGAAAAAATCCTTGAAGTAATTATTTAGAGAATCTCTGCCCAAGATTCTCAGTGAAATTCCTGGTTGGGTGTAAATTATGTATTATTTTCAAAAGAGTGTAACCGCTCGCGTAGCGAAGCCTTAGAAGTGGTCCGAAGCAATCCAGCCCAAAGCGCTTCATAACTCAATCTGGATTAATTGAGCGTTACCTCACGTAACGCGTCCAAATTAGTCCGACTGTTATTCTAGCACGGACAGAAACCAAGCCACGCGAACCGTTTGCTTTTTTTTTGAGCACAGAAATGCTACTCTCAGAATTCTCTCAAATTAATTAACTGGATTAACCAATCAGGAGGCGACACACTTTGGCGCAATCCTTTCCAGAGGTCTACTGAAACCTCAAAGGCAGGCATACGATCATTCCAAAATCGACCCTATAGTGAGTGAGTTCAAACAATAGAAATATTCCAAATCTATAATTCAATTGTGCGGTGTGATAGTTAAATTGCAACGGTAAATCACTTGTGAATTTGAATTAGAAAATTATATTAAATTTAATTCTTTTCCATAGTGGCACAGTGAGTGCATTTGCAAAGAAAAAATATAAGCCAGCTAAAAAGTGAGCTTTAATAGTACAGGTAATATAGTGATGCTAGTATCCACACAATGTGATTCTAAATCGAAAATGTGTTTCTGTTCGAAGGCCAAAACCTTCGAACGAAGGTTTTTATTACGGGCAGGTCCAAATCGGAAGTGGCCACGAGAAAAGACGGCACTCCCGTCGAACAAGCCGCCGCCTCGTGGGCGTTGGTCCCAAGCTCCATTTTGGACCACGCTCCCCATTCCACCCCATTGTTGGGGGAACAATACCGGTGCGTCGCCACATGCTTCGTAGGGGTCCCAGCAAACACCCTGAGTAAGTGAAGCCTATCATTCGCACGTTTCTCGAATCGCCTGCAATTTTCCGCTAGACGTGACTGGCCCTACGCGATCCTTCACCGGCGCCGTCGCGCTAGCCCCGCTGCAACCAGGTGTGCAGTGAGACGTGTGAAGACCAGCGTTCATCCGATCTCGTGGTTCCGCTGACCACAGCCAGTCCGTTCACAATCGAACGGCTTACAGTGACTCCACTGTAGCGGGTACCAACCGCCAGCCATTGTTCGCCAGCTGGACCGAATTAAAGTCGCCATCTTCATCAACATCCTCAAGCCTCCGCCAGCGTCACTAGCGTCACCGACATTGCCTGACACCTGCAGCAACAGCATCGAGCAACCTAGTGCGATTGAAGGTTAGACAAAATAGTTAATAAGTAAACCATTGTATGCACACTACTAACACCCTAATGAACACAACAAGTCGAATACAAAATCCCGATGAATACCGTACAAACTGTAGTGATTTGGTAAAGTCAGTTCGTTAAATTGAGAGTCTTTTGAGTTTGGTTCCGCGATCGATAGACCCGCCCTGGGTAAGTTAGTCGGGCACATTTTAAAACGTGCACTGTCGCATCACGCTGCAAAGCGTGTTGGCGCTTAAGCGACAGTGTTTCTCAAATCCCTTAGGGTATTGGTTCACTCTGTCCGTAACAGAAGAGCAGTCTAGTTCGAATTGAGTTCCGTTTGAGTTGGTCGTTGAGAACTGCTCCTCTTCTGTTACCGAATCCGGTTTTCAGGATATCTACGGCGCAGGCGTACCGAAAACACAGGTTTCGTATCGTTTCGTCTAGTTTTTGCATCTTTAAGGGTTTGCCCCGTATTTATCCTGTTACATATTGGCGCCCAACTCAAAAGCTCGAGTACGATCTTTTGTATTGAATAGTTACATGATCAGTTTAAATTTGTAGAATAGTAATTTTTGAATTTTTGCTTTGAATCTGTACATTTTTTTCGCCTTAAATTTTTGAATTAGGATAAAGTCAAAAAAAAAAAATATAACAGTATCGTCATTGAATCACATCTTCGTAGTAAGTAGTACTATCAAATCAGAATGGACATGTACAATTACCACGCCGACGATTTAGAAGAAGACGAAGAATTATGAGCTCGGAATCCGCGGTATCGTGTCGAACAATAATTTAGAAAGCAAACGCCGCGAACTTAGATCGTTAATCAACGAAGATAGAAGAAATCCTAAACTTTATACAACGACCGTTCCACTCGAACAGGAGGCAGAATGGATCGCCGGCAGGATCGTTCTATTCAAGACGAATTAAAGCGAAAAATATCACTGAAGGCCCAATCAAGATTGATCAGTTTGAGAAATAGGGTTCTTAGAGCACCATCTTCAGATGTTCTCTCCAAAACCACGTTCATTGACTTGATCGACGCCATCAGAAACGCGCATTTCAGCTCAAATCCCAATCAAAATACCGAGCAATCGTTACAACAGCAAGTTCAGCGGTTCTCCGACTATCCACGAGCGCAGCCGCTGTCCAATACTCTGAACCCTCGCGCGACTCCTTATCAACCAAATTCATTGAATCAACCAGAGCTACCACCAGCTAATGCAAGCCCAAGTAACTCATTCTCTATTCCGGTTATGACATCGTCCCCAGGTCAAAATCTGAGGACCTTAGGCAATGTGAATCTACCAATGATGCCCCCTCAGGGAAATCAGGCTTGTGCTAACTTGAATTTTCCTGGACCTCCGCCGTTACTCATGGTCAAGAAAATCAACATAATAATTTAAATTCACCAAGAGGCCAAATTTGGCAACAACCGCAGGCAAATCAAGCTGGTATTAATTTGGGAACCCCTGTCGAACCACCAGTGGCACCGCAAGGTAACCCAACTGATGCCGCAACAGGCCACAATCAAAACATGAGTTTTTTAACAAATGAGTTGAAAAGTTTTATCAAAGAAGCAGTAAAAGATGCGGTTAGAGATTTTATTGACGATCGCGCCAATCTTCCTACACCTACTTTTTCAAGCATTTTTCGTAATAACCAACCAGTTACAAACGACGTTGGCGTTAACACTTCAAATCAACAATTTGAGGTTCCGCCTAGTGCTTTCCAGCAAAATAATATCAACAATATGACCACACTCGCCATGGAAACCAGCAAGCATTTCCTCCAAATTATTACAATAATTTGAGAACTAAATAGAAAAGTGGCAGGTTTTCTTTAACGGAGAAGTTGGACCAAAATCTCCGTCGGTGTCCGAATTTATTAGACAAGTACAATTCTGGCAAAATCAAATCACGTTAGCGACGCAGAGCTTCTTCAACAAGCCTACGTTTTCTTTACAGGCGAAGCGCGTAGATGGTTTTACTTCACGTACTGGGAGAAATTTGTAAACTTTGGCAACATTTTGATCCATTACCTTTTACTATGACTTTTGAGAATCCTAATAAGGACAAAGCCATAGAAGATGAGGATGCGGGAACGTAAACAACGTCCTAATGAACGTTTCAGTGCTTATTTGGCAGACATGGAAAGGCTTTCTCAAAGTCTTACCCGTAAAATGGATCCAAACTTGAAATTCAAACTCATATTCGATAACACAAAATTATCGTACAGACGTCGTCTAGCGCTAATACCAGTTGGTTCTATAAACGAGTTAGCAGAATATTGTTATCAATTTGATGCGCTCGAACCAAGCTTGTTTGCACATAACATTTACAAAGCACACACTCAGACAGTTCATCAAATGAATCTAGAAGAGTTCGAGGACCTCAAGTTAGAGGACTCTGAGTCTGAAGAGATTAATGCTTTAAACAGTGGCAATAAATATACAAACAGAAGTCATTTCCATAGAAAAGAATTTAAGGGGAACTCAACGGCTAATACAACACCAAAGCCAGAGTGCTCAAACGAAGACGATGAAAATATAGTTCGATGCTGGAACTGTAAGAATACAGGACATTTTGCTAAGGCATGCGAACAACCACGACGTGTTTATTGCTACGCTTGTGGCGAGCCTAACGTAAGCAAGACAACTTGTCCTAAAAACCATTTCAAATCAGCCGATTCAAAAAACGAAAATTAGGAGAAGAAATTGGGGAACCTCTTACTCCTGAACGAAATGTTTCCAATGTCCCCAATTACGACTACTTCAACCAAGTGTTCACCATGAATCTAAACCCAATTACCTGTCCGCATATTACGGTTCACATACTCGGAACTCCGATTCGAGGGCTTCTAGACTCAGGAGCTAGTATTTCCGTTATTAGTTCTTTAGATCTGGTGAAGCGATGGAACCTAAAAATCGAGAAAATTGAGTTAAAAATACAAACAGCAAACGGGGAAAAGCTTCAATGTGTTGGAGTTGTATACGTACCGTTTACTTTCCATGAAGTAACCAAAGTCATTCCCACGGTGATCATTCCCGATGTGTCGAAAGACTTGATATGTGGCTACGACTTTTGGCAAGCTTTTAACATACGACCCACAATAGGCGACAATAAAGATGTTGATTGCAGCAACTTGAACGGCGATCCGATCACCGATCGTTCGATCCAGATGCTAGATATCGAGTTCTTTAGCCCAATCGTTTTCAGCATTTCGCAGATTGATGCCACACGTGCCAGTGAACCAATAGAGGACGAGAGTTTGGACATTCCATCACTGGAGCTCCCAAACGAAGAACAGGTCACATCAGAATCCATTATAACCGAACATTTATTGTCACCTAAAGATAAACAGAAATTGGTAAACGTTATTAACACATTCCCAAAATCCTACAATGGGAAAATAGGAAGAACAACACTGTTAACTCATAACATAGAATTGTAACCAGATTCCAAACCACGCAAAATACCCTCGTACAAATATTCTCCCAAAATTGAAGAGGAAGTTGACAAGGAAATCAATAGGTTACTTGAAATGGATGCTATTGAAGAATGCAACAGCGACTTTGTCAATCCACTACTTCCCGTAAAAAAACCCAATGGGAAATGGAGATTATGTCTCGACGCTCGCAGGCTAAATCAAATGACCAAAAGGGACGAGTACCCTTTCCCAAATATGGTCAACATTCTGGAACGATTAGAAAAGTCGAAATACTTTTCGATCATCGACTTAAAAGATGCATACCATCAAGTAATCCTTGAACCCGACTGCAGAGATTACACGGCGTTTAGAACCCGAAAGGGTTTATTTAGATACAAAACTATGCCCTTTGGCCTACTCAACAGTGGTGCCACATTATGCCGCCTTATGAACAAAGTCTTAAAATTTGATTTACAGCCGCATATTTTTGTATATCTCGATGATATAATCATCACCTCAAATACACTAGAGGAACACTTCAAATTATTATCGATTGTGGCACAGAGATTACGAGATGCAAATCTCACAATCAGCATAGAAAAATCTAAATTTTGCCAAAAGTCAGTTCGTTACCTCGGTTATATTTTGAGCAAAGATGGCATTTCAGTGGACAGTGCAAAAATAGACCCTATTTTAAACTATCCGGCTCCAAAATCAGTAAAAGAAATAAGAAGGATTCTCGGTCTGGCAGGATTCTATCAAAGATTCATCGCGAATTACAGTCGAATTGTATCTCCAATTTCTGACTTACTGAAGAAAAATAAGGGAAAATTTCAGTGGACTGAAGCGGCTGACAAAGCCTTGTTAGAGCTGAAAGCAGCGTTGACGTCACCTCCTATTCTATGCAACCCAGATTTTGATCTTCCTTTCGCCATTGAGACAGATAGCTCAGACTTAGCTGTCGGGGCGGTCCTCACACAGCACATAAATGGAGAAAGAAGATGTATAGCCTATTTTTCCAAAAAGCTATCATCGACACAGAAGAAGTATAGCGCCACAGAGCGCGAGTGCCTCGCAATGCTAATGGCGATAGATAATTTCAAGCATTTTGTAGAAGGAACTAAATTTACCATCATAACGGATGCAATGAGCCTTACCTTCTTAAAATCTATGTCGATAGATAGTAGAAGTCCACGTCTTGCACGATGGGCGATGAAAATACAAGGCTATGACATCGAATTCCAATACCGAAAGGGAAAAGACAATGTCAGTGCAGATGCTCTATCAAGATCATTGGGCTTTATTTCTGGCAACATCGCTGATGCTCCTTATGAAGAGTTCAAAGATTTGATTAAAAATATCCTGAAAAATATAAAGATCATAAAATTGTCGACGACAAAATTTACAAATTCGTCACTAATGCAGCCAAACACGATGATCACACTTTCAGATGGAAATATGTGCCAACAAGCATAGAGAAAGCTAAATTATTGAAGATATCCATAGTCAAGCTCATTTCGGTTTCGAGAAGACGTTTCAAGCGGTGGCGCAAAAATATTTCTGGCCAAAAATGAGTGCAGATGTTCTCCGCTACTGCAAAGAATGCATCACTTGTAAGAGGGCTAAAACAGATAACGTTAACGCGAACCCGCCCTGCGGAAAGCCAAAAATGAGCAATCGACCTTGGGAAATAATTTCGGTTAACTTTTTAGGACCTTATACTAGGTCACGATCAGGCAACGCCTGGGTATTAGTAGTCACTGATCACTTCTCTAAATTCACAATGGTGCAGGTAATGCGACAAGCTAAAACCTCCGCAGTAATCACTTTTCTGGAAAACAACGTATTTCTTCTGTTCGGTGTACCAGCCGTTCTGATTTCAGACAACGGTGCACAGTTTCGTTCAAAAGAATTTGAAAAAATTCCTTTCCACCTACAATGTGCAACATTGGTCCCTTGCTGCCTACCATCCAGGCCCAAACCCTACCGAAAGAGCAAATAGGGTCATAACAACAGCCATTAGGGCTTCATTGATGGACAAATCTCAAAAAGACTGGGACAAAGGTATACAGCATATCGCATGTGCGATTCGCAATAACGTTCACAGTTCTACAGGGTACTCACCATACTTTGTTAATTTTGGTAAACAAATGATCAGTTCGGGTGACGAATATACGCGGTTGCGTGATACAAACCCAAACATTGATCACTTCGATCCACCAAAACTATCTGACGATCTTAAGCACTTGTATGAAGCAGTGCGCATCAACCTCAAGCGAGCATATGATCGATATTCGACGTACTATAACCTGCGATCGAAGCGCGACATTCACTTCGAGGAAGGCGAAGTCGTACTCAAGAAAAACTTCTTCCTTTCCGACAAGTCTAAAGATTTCACGGCGAAACTTGCACCACGATATAACGAAGCAGTCGTCAGCAAGAAAATCGGCACTAATTGCTATGAACTTAAGGACCCGAAAACAAACAAAACACTGGGCGTTTTCCATTCGTCGAAACTTAAGAAGAAATAGTGTGAGAAGGAATGATGGAGCAAAACAAAACACCAAAATCAAACCTCTTCCTTCCCACCACAACCGCAAACAAAAATCACTTATGATAAAGCTATGACAACCGAAACACCATAGTAGGTTTACAATACATCCACAAAACACCTTCTTGTTAGTTGGCAGGTAAAATAAAAACAACTTTCACTGCTATGAGGGCTGCAGCGCTTGTGCCTACCAGATTGAACAAACACCACTCTAGCACTGCTGGACCGTTGGGTATGTACTTCTTCCACATACGTACCATTTCGGTTATGTACGAAACCCCTTTGGAACGCTAACAATAATAGGTTCTCAAGGCCATCGAGACAATTTTTCTTCACAGCACAATAACCGAGAACAAAATGATTCACCGAGGGCGTAGTCACTAAAAAGAAAACTTATTTCGCGCGAGATAATCGATAGTCACAGTCGCGGAACCCTCCTTCAGATTAAATCGAAGGCGCTTAGAATAATAAATTTTAACACCAACTTAGAATATGAAAATTAAATTCCGTACCGAATTGCGAGTCGAAAAATACGCGTCGTCGCCGTCGTCGCGGTCGCGGTAGACTTTCGATAACTGTCTGTCAAAAGACGTGACAGCTATCATGGTTTCGTCAAGTCCCGTAGTAAATAATATGGTTGCGCCGGTAGAGGAATGGAATCCCGAATAAAAGATTCCTCGCAGAAAAGCGTGAGAATTAATTCGCAAAACATTTTTTGCGTCGTTATCGTTTGAATAGAATAATAAATTAAATTGGAATCCTTAAAAAGATACTTATTAGTATCGTAAAGTACAGACATTGTACTTATATCGTCCGTATTACTAGCTATAATCCGCATCAAATATAGTTGAAAGAAAAGTGTTTTTAGTAACACTGTTTTCGTTAAGTTTGATATCGGTCGTGTTTTGATTGTATGCGTGAACTCGCAACAATCGCGTTGATTTAAGACGTGGAACAGTTTTCGCAGTTCCTCCGTCGAATTGACGTCGTAAATTTTTACTCCGGTTCGAAATGTTGTCCCGTGCGCGTAAAAGTTTGCAAATACCCATTATCCCGTGTTTTAAGTACCGCCGCAAGTTTCTCAACATGTTTGAGGTAAATACCGTTCCGTTCCGTATAAGTGCCGTTTGGATAAAGATTATTACCATCAATTTCTACAATAAAATTGTGGAGATGAAAAATATATCGTATCGTCTGGAAAATCAAAATGGCGGCGTACTTGAATTGCATGAGAAGCCATGATTAGTGAAAATTTTGCTGAAATTAAATAAAAAAATCAAATTTATGATGATGTTTAAAGGATATGTGATGATGTGATCGATACAGTTAATGTTCGAAATAGATAAATGTATGTGTTATGACCTGATCATGTTGAAGTAAAGTGAGCAAAGAAATTTAGTGAAAATAGGATAATTGAATTCCAGAAATAATAGAGAGCATTTATGTGAAGACATTTAAAACGATAAGTGACCACAGTATTCTGAAAAATTTAATAAAATTTTTGCAATGAAAATTTTATTAAATTTTTCATCGCCTAAACAGGGGGTATATGTAACCGCTCGCGTAGCGAAGCCTTAGAAGTGGTCCGAAGCAATCCAGCCCAAAGCGCTTCATAACTCAATCTGGATTAATTGAGCGTTACCTCACGTAACGCGTCCAAATTAGTCCGACTGTTATTCTAGCACGGACAGAAACCAAGCCACGCGAACCGTTTGCTTTTATTTTTGAGCACAGAAATGCTACTCTCAGAATTCTCTCAAATTAATTAACTGGATTAACCAATCAGGAGGCGACACACTTTGGCGCAATCCTTTCCAGAGGTCTACTGAAACCTCAAAGGCAGGCATACGATCATTCCAAAATCGACCCTATAGTGAGTGAGTTCAAACAATAGAAAATATTCCAAATCTATAATTCAATTGTGCGGTGTGATAGTTAAATTGCAACGGTAAATCACTTGTGAATTTGAATTAGAAAATTATATTAAATTTAATTCTTTTCCATAGTGGCACAGTGAGTGCATTTGCAAAGAAAAAATATAAGCCAGCTAAAAAGTGAGCTTTAATAGTACAGGTAATATAGTGATGCTAGTATCCACACAATGTGATTCTAAATCGAAAATGTGTTTCTGTTCGAAGGCCAAAACCTTCGAACGAAGGTTTTTATTACGGGCAGGTCCAAATCGGAAGTGGCCACGAGAAAAGACGGCACTCCCGTCGAACAAGCCGCCGCCTCGTGGGCGTTGGTCCCAAGCTCCATTTTGGACCACGCTCCCCATTCCACCCCATTGTTGGGGGAACAATACCGGTGCGTCGCCACATGCTTCGTAGGGGTCCCAGCAAACACCCTGAGTAAGTGAAGCCTATCATTCGCACGTTTCTCGAATCGCCTGCAATTTTCCGCTAGACGTGACTGGCCCTACGCGATCCTTCACCGGCGCCGTCGCGCTAGCCCCGCTGCAACCAGGTGTGCAGTGAGACGTGTGAAGACCAGCGTTCATCCGATCTCGTGGTTCCGCTGACCACAGCCAGTCCGTTCACAATCGAACGGCTTACAGTGACTCCACTGTAGCAGGTACCAACCGCCAGCCATTGTTCGCCAGCTGGACCGAATTAAAGTCGCCATCTTCATCAACATCCTCAAGCCTCCGCCAGCGTCACTAGCGTCACCGACATTGCCTGACACCTGCAGCAACAGCATCGAGCAACCTAGTTGCGATTGAAGGTTAGACAAAATAGTTAATAAGTAAACCATTGTATGCACACTACTAACACCCTAATGAACACAACAAGTCGAATACAAAATCCCAATGAATACCGTACAAACTGTAGTGATTTGGTAAAGTCAGTTCCGTTAAATTGAGAGTCTTTTGAGTTTGGTTCCGCGATCGATA
>NW_018736319.1:0-27920 GCF_002204515.2 Aedes aegypti | reverse complement strand
ATTCCGAAATCGTAGATGAATAAGTAACATTCCAAAGAAAATCAGTTGGTTTTTGCACTGACACAGCTGAAAAGTATCAGCATACTTTATGCATGTTAGCGCGTACAGTGATATATTTTAAAGTCAATATAATATATCAAGACTGAGTTTTATCACTTTGAAATGCATGCTGAAAAGTCATCATTGCTGCCAAAACGAATGACGGGTTACTTAGCCTTGATGAGATGGTTAGGAAACGGTCCCAGAAGCTTTTTATTTAGTCAGCAGAAGAACTTTTTCTGTATTTCGAATTGTAATTTTGTAAGGAATTTTTCCGACAAACTTGAGTTTTTGTAATAAAATTTCTGAACGATTGTAGACGGGGTTGGTGGTCTGATGGCTACCGCTTCTGCTTCATAAGCACAAGGTCATGGGTTCAATCCCAGGCCCCCGGTCCCTTCACCCGTACTTTGTAGTTAGGGTTCATTCAAATATTACGTAACGCAAAATTTACCAGTTTTAGACCCCCTCTCTCCCCACGTAACAGCTTTTGTATGGAAAATTTTTGTATGAGCCGTAACGCTATGTAAGACCCCTCCCTCACCCTGTTACGTTACGTAATATTTGAACGATCCCTTATATATCTCTCACTTGCTTCTGTCTTCCATTCTAAAACTATCACACTCAAACTATTCGTTCATAGCAAACGCTAGAACCAGAGACGGACAAGAAACCGTTTCCTAACGCTTCCATTCTACCACGCGCATGCCTTTCCTTACGCCTGATAGGGTAATCAATATATTTTGGACCTCTATATATTTTGGACCCCCTGGGCCATTTTTCTGCATAATTCCCAGTTTTAATCGAAAGACCAACTCAATTTGCATGCCATTTGGAAAGAAAGGACTATCCCGCACTTGCATCAACCGTTTGTATATAGAAACTGTGTTTATTTTATCTGAAATTAATTTAATTTAATTGGTTCATCCATGCAACCGTTACAACACGTTACACACATAAATTGAAGCCGTCAGAAATTTTTCAAATGTAAACAAAAACTTTTTTCAAATTCCTAACTAAAACCGTAGAATGTCTACAGTTTCCCATTGTCAATCGATTGATTAAACTATGGGCGAGCATATTATACAACCAGTGTCGTGGGCTTTGTGGCCAAACGATATAAAATGCCGGGGGTCCAAAATATATACTTTGAGGGTCCAAAATGTATTGGTGTGTTCGACGTTTTATGGATCCTCTCTGCATGCCTTTCTCCAAATCCATACACTCCGCATGAACTGGCGTAGATGCAGTCGGACTCCACGGTCTACAGTGGGCTAGTATAAGTGCAACATCATTTCCTCCCCCTTCCCCACATTGGTCGGCATTCTGACGTGGCAGGCGCCATCATAGCCTAAAAATAGAAGATCACCAGCACTTATACACTGAGGATGTCTGTTAGTCCCAAGCAGGGCTGTGCATTTTCAATTCATTGAAAGCATTTTCAGTCCCCAACTGACTGACTCAAGCTTCCCTTTCGATTGAAACTCTACTGTTTCGTTTCAATCCGACAAACATTTCTTTTCATCGCAGCAAGCGTAGTCTTTCATATTTTTCGTGCTGCCTGTGCGTCGCGCGTCATATATCAGAGCCTCACCGCAGCGAGCTGGTCTTTCAATTGGTAGTCTCTAACTTTATGAGCAGATTAATTCAAACGAACGACGTGGTGGCCCGTATACTTTCTCTATTTAGGAATTTATTACCTAACAAGTTATATACATTACTATTGCCAAAATAGGTAAAATCCAATTTCAAACATTTGGATAGAATGAAATCAAATGAAACGAAGTTCTTACTCTTTCATTTCACCTTTCTTGTTCGCTGCTTTCAATCAGGTAACGAAACGAATGAGTGATGAAAGAAGAACGAAACGACGCAGTTGTTCGTCACCATCGAGATGACGCAACCAAACCTTCGTGTTTCACAAAATGCTTTCGAAAATTCACAGCCCTGGTCCCAAGCAGTCATTATTCGGTTGGTCCCTTGTGTAACTGCAGCTGATCTGGCGATACCGGAGTAGCATCCACGGGCGGCCAATCAAGCTCAAGCTCAAAATTTCTGAGCGATTGCCTGTTGAATTTTTTGAAAATCATATCTAGGGAAGACTCGCCTCTTTAAATTCCGGATGGAGTAACCAAATTAAAATCTTAAAAAAACTCACTGATAGCCTTAAGTTTTCCTTTCTGGGTTATGCTAGAGTTCTCATAAAGAGTGTCTTCTGCAAAAGTTCTACCAAACATTTTATCTATAATAACACTGTTCGACAAAAAAAAGTCGATATGAATGCACAGAGACCGGACACCCCGGGCTTGAAAGTATAAAAATAAACAAAAATTATGGCGTTTTCAGAATGTTCGTGTCTGCCCCAAGTCATTTTTAAAATATACTTGAACTTTTTGCATTTTTATTTAAAAATCTAATCTAATCAATAAACCGACACAGTGTTTTATATTCAGGACAGGGGAATTCATGTGCCATATAATGTTTCAACTTTAAATACAATATGAAGAGTTGTAATAAGATTTGCAGGGAGCCCTCCCCCCTTTTTGTACCTCCCCATTTTTAAAGTATCGCAAATGATGGAATATTTGATATACAGGGGGTTGTCAAAATAACTGGGACAGGCAAAAATTGGGCCAACTTTGGAATGCTGTAACTTTGACAAAAATTGACCGATTTCAATTCTTTAAGAAGTAATGGACGGGTCAACTAATCTAGTTTTGAGGTGCATCCACGGAGATGAACTATGACCACCGGATACCGGTGATAATCCGGATTTCCGGAAGCATGTCTTATGCAGTAAGATTATGACGTGTTTTTAGCAAAGGTCTCGGCTAAAAAATCAAAATTTTACTACACATGAAGATAGAAGATCTAATTCTGAAGCAATTGGTGCGCCAAGTATTAATATTGGTCCAGAAACAACCAATATATGGCCATTTCCCCGGAATCGGTGCCGGTAGTGGATCCGAATTGGGATCAAACAATTTATTCACTCAAAATATGTCGCGCAATATTGTTTTCTCCCTAGCTTATCATAAAATACCCTATTATAAGTTGAAAATGAGTCTTGTACAGATTTGGCCACTCATGGCGCCGCCCAGTGCCCTGGGGGAACCTTGCGTAGGGGACATTTCGATTTTGACACCAAAGCATATCATGCGACGGCTCATTCTTCATGTCTTGTCGTAAATAGGGCAACTGTAGACTCAAAATGGATAGTTGACTACAGTGACTACTTCCGGGACCACCGGATGTCCCCGAGGGAACCTATAATTAGGGACAATTGAAATTGAACTCCAATACATATCGTGCGACAGTTCATTTTTCATGTCTCGTGCTAAATAGGGCTATTGTAGACCTAAAATGGATAATTGACTACAGTGGCCAATTTTGGGACTACCGGAATTTCCCGGAGGAACTTGTCATTGGGGACATTTCTGTTTTTTACACCAAAACATATCATGCGACGGCTCTTTCTTCATGCCTTCCCGACTAGAGGCTTGTAACAAAAATATAATACAATTTTATCAGAATATGATATGCATATCATATATAATATAATTTTGTTAGGCTCCGTTATACACAGAACATAATAAAACAAAAATATAACATAATTTTTAATTTTGTTCATTTTTAACAACTTTATAACAAAATAAATAGATAGTTATGCATCTCAATAATATATAATATTATCGTATATCGAATAGTATTATAATTTTGATACTTTGTATCAAACATTATAACTTGATTTGATTTTTGATAGAATTAAAACACATTTTGTTATGTTTATGTTACTATTCATACACTTTTTGTTATAATTTTAGTTATTTTAACAACATCCTGCATCAAGTTTGTAACAACCTATGTTCGAAAAAACCTTATAATATAATAACATGTGCTGATATAATTTTGTTATGTACCCTTAGTCGGGTTGTCGTAAATAAAATAACTGTAGACTCAAAATGGGAATTTAATTGAATTGGCCACTTTTGGGACTACCGGGTGTCCCCTAGGGAACCTATGATTAGGGACAATTGGAATTGAGCTCCAATACTCATCGTGCAACGGCTCATTCTTCATGTTTGGTCATGAATAGGTCAACTTTAGACCGAAAATGGATATTTAACTAGAATGGCCACTTTGGGGACCTCCTATAGTTCCCTAAGGAACCTATCACTTTTGGGACCACCGGAATTTCCCGGAGAAATCTGTCATTGAAGACATCACAGCCTCCCTCAGGGATATCCGGTGGTCACAAAAGTGGCCACTATAGTCAAATATCCACTTAAGGTCTACAATTGCCCTATTTAGCACGAGACATGAAAAATGAACTGTCGCACGATATGTATTGGAGTTCAATATCAATTGTCCCTAATTACAGGTTCCCTCTGGAACATCCGGTGGTCCCGAAGGTAGTCACTGTAGTCAACTATCCATTTTGAGTCTACAGTTGCCCTATTTACGACAAGACATGAAGAATGAGCCGTCGCATGATATGCTTTGGTGTCAAAATCGAAATGTCCCCTACGCAAGGTTCCCCCAGGGCACTGGGCGGCGCCATGAGTGGCCAAATCTGTACAAGACTCATTTTCAACTTATAATAGGGTATTTTATGATAAGCTAGGGAGAAAACAATATTGTGCGACATATTTTGAGTGAATAAATTGTTTGATCCCAATTCGGATCCACTACCGGCACCGATTCCGGGGAAATGGCCATATATTGGTTGTTTCTGGACCAATATTAATACTTGGCGCACCAATTGCTTCAGAATTAGATCTTCTATCTTCATGTGTAGTAAAATTTTGATTTTTTAGCCGAGACCTTTGCTAAAAACACGTCATAATCTTACTGCATAAGACATGCTTCCGGAAATCCGGATTATCACCGGTATCCGGTGGTCATAGTTCATCTCCGTGGATGCACCTCAAAACTAGATTAGTTGACCCGTCCATTACTTCTTAAAGAATTGAAATCGGTCAATTTTTGTCAAAGTTACAGCATTCCAAAGTTGGCCCAATTTTTGCCTGTCCCAGTTATTTTGACAACCCCCTGTATATCAAATATTCCATCATTTGCGATACTTTAAAAATGGGAGGGTACAAAAAAGGGGGGAGGGCTCCCTGCAAATCTTATTACAACTCTTCATATTGTATTTAAAGTTGAAAACATTATATGGCACATGAATTCCCCTGTCCTGAATATTAAACACTGTGTCGGTTTATTGATTAGATTAGATTTTTAAATAAAAAAATGCAAAAAGTTCAAGTATATTTTAAAAATGACCTGGGGCAGACACGAACATTCTGAAAACGCCATTATTTTTGTTTATTTTTATACTTTCAAGCCCGGGGTGTCCGGTCTCTGTGCATTCATATCGACTTTTTTTGTCGAACTGTGTAATCTGACAAGATAACTACCAGAACTCATCCTTTGAACTTCTGATTTGTCCAAGGATTTTACGGAACTTTCTGTTAGAATTCCACCGATAAATTTCTTCAGAATGTTATCCCAGAGAGTTATTTTCAAATTTTTAGAATTATTTTAATGATACTTCTTCCAGAATTACTAATAATGAGTTGGTAAAATCCCTTTCTTAGTCTAGTGGTTAGAGTCCGCATCTACAAAGCAAAGTTATGCTGTAGGTGTCTGGGTTCAATTTCCGGTCGGTCCAGGATCTTTTCGTAATCTAAATTTCTTTGAATTCTCTGGTCATAAAGTATCATTGAGCTTACTAAACGATATACAACTACAAAAAATGGCAATTTTGGCAAAGAAAGCTCTTACTTAATAGCTGTGAAAGTGCTCATAAAAACACTAAGCTGAGAACCAGGTTCTGTCCCAGTGAGGTCGTAATGACAAGAAGACGATGAAGAAGATTGTTGATCTCCATGAAAGAAGTGAAAGTGTTATCAATATTTCATCGAGTTTAATGAATAATTTTCACTATGTTTTTGAAAATTTCTTAAAGAAACGAAAACTTGTTTGTAGTTAATGAGGTGTCATTGAAATATATTCAAGAATTGTGGATTCAAGTCTCGCCAACTGCATAACCTTTTAGCATAATGTTTTCATAATAACATTCATGTTGTCTAACATCTCTCTGCTTGCCGATTTTGAATACTGTCTAATAATAATAATAATAATAATAATATTTTTTTTCATTTTGTATTCAATATCTTGAAAAAATTTCTAGGGAGGCCTGCAGGAATCTACAGGAAGCCCATCCCCTATTCTTATGCCAATGGTCTTCAATCGAAGGTAAATGTCAGGGAACCAAAATATATACTTGGAAAGTCAAAGATGTATTGAGGTCACCAAAACAATGAAAACCAGTACATCACAACTGAACTTATTCATAGTATATTAGATAGGGGAACTTACGTATTGTCGGCAGCCTAAGCAGCTGAACTTTTAAGAGGGCAATTTTACGCAACAATCGAGCACAACAATTAGCAGCAGACACCTTAACTACACATGAGCACTCTTCATTTGTTAATTATTATACACAAAACACTATTTTATTCTCTTAATCTTCTATTTTTCCTCACCAAAGTCACGAGGCACTTGTTCTTTTATCGGCAATGCAATTACTATTGTCGGCAAAAAAAACGTTCACTTCGGCAATCCAAAACTGCGCGAAAACTAATTTATGTATTGGTAACATTTCGCATTTGTTGACAAATCCTGAAATTAAACGTCACTCATTATGTTCTACTCGTTGAAAGGGCCAATGCAGAAATATACAGACTACACTGAGCACAGAATTGCAGTTATAAATAGAATAGCAGAGAGTCAAATTGAATACACAACGCCACTAAATTTACGTAACGCTCTTGCGGTAGGGGGAGTAGGCTCAAACACAAAATTTATTTTTTTTCATGCAAAGACCGTTGCGGAGGGGGGAATGGTCGAAACTTGTACATTTTAATGTTATGTCATAAATGGACGCTGCCTAATTTCGTTTTCATTTATTTTATCGTTTTTTTTTTGTATTCAATCTCACTATGGCAGCATTTCGGCCGTAAAAAATGTCATTTCATGGTCTTGCAGCAAGTGCGAATCCAGCCTAGAAGTTGCAGCGTGACGTCATGGTTCATTAAGTCATAATATCGTGCTCTGCAAGAAAAATCCACGGAACACGATGATCGGATTACTTGAATTTCAGAGTTGCGTTTGAATGGGTTACATGCATGCCCCTCTTCGCTACTCACACTACTGTTTATTAGGGTGCGGCTTATTTTTCAAAACCTCTCAAAACCAAAAATTCTTGTACTCTTATGAATTCGAATCATATTAGAAGTGAAACCTCACAGTTTGAGCCAAAACTATTAAGATTTAGAGTGGGGTAAAGGGTCATGAAGGTAAATTTCAAATTATTATAAATGGACTTAAATGAAGTCACCATAACTTCGGTAATTTCCAACCAATTTTGAAACTTTCAGCACCATTATCATAAAAACTAAATTTATGAAAACTTTGTAGAATATCAAATTTGTGTGAAATCAAAACTAGTTTCAAAAACAGTAGATTACTCCAAATGTTTCCTCATTCTATTAAAATAATATCTTTGTTTGACCATAACTTCATGAATACTCAACCGATTCTAAATCTTTTTGCATAGTTTAGAAACTCACTTAATTAATTTCATACTTTTCATTCGACACATTTCACTAAAAATGATTTGACCAAGTATTCAACAAAAAACTGCACAAGACCTGATTTCTTAACAAAAAACGTCAGTTTTTTTCAATTTTTGTCAGTTAAACAATATTTTTAAAGCTGAACTGGTTTTCCTCATTTGATAAACCTTTGAAAAGGACTTGTCAATAATTTTTAAATAATTTTGAAACAATAATATATTTGCTCATGTTAAAAATATATATGCACTATTCAACCCGTAATTAAAACCAAAATGCTTTATTAACACAAGTTCTAAAGCAAAAATGTAATTTTTGGTGAAAAAAAAACATAAATAATCCAAAGAAATTCGATTTTTTCTTTAATAAATCATGTTTTTGAGTAGTTTTTGTCACAAAAACTAAGCCAAAACATTTTTTTTTAGAAACATATGTTGTATAACAGTATGGAACAACTATTTTTAGCTTAAAACATGTACAGTCAAAGCTCGTTATAACGACCACTTCGATAGCGACAAAAGCTCTCTATAGCGACATTTTTCGGTCCCTTGAAAAAGATTTTAATGTTATTACTATTCTCTATAACGACATTTCTCTATTACGACGCTCCCTTGCCATGTCGTTATAACAAGCTTCGACTGTACAAATATTTGAAATGGGGTTGAGTATTTATGAAGTTATGGTCAGACAAATATGAATTTTCCAGTAAAATGAAGAAAAAATTCGAGAAAACTACTTTAACGAAAGATTTGTTTAGATTTCAATGACAAATTTGATGTTCCACAAAATTTTATACATTTAATTTTGAAAAAAGGGACGAATGCCCCTTCTGGGTAAAGTCTCTATAAACAATTTTGAAAATAATGATGCAAAAAGTTTTGATATTGGTGAGAAATAACCGAAGTAATGGTGAAATTCACCTTCAAGACGCATGCGCCACCCCTAAATAATAGGAAAAGAGATAGAATTTAAGTAAAGTACATAATATTAAGTTTTCAGTCTGTGTGACCTGTAGTCAAAAGACGGTGAATAAATAAATATATAAATCTTAATATTTAGGCTCAAACTTTGCGGTTTTTCTTATAAAATGATTTAAAAAAAAAAGACAATTTACACCGTCTTCAGCCATGGGCTGCACAGACTGAACATAACTAACATCAGACAACGGACACACGGAACGACCAGTGGACCAGTGAAGAATTTTTCGTTTGACGAAAAGTTTTCTCCGACTGGGGCGGGAATCGAACTCACACTTCATGGCACAATACGCCTAAACAACTGACGCCGCTAACCACGCGCACGGCTATGAAGCCCATTTGAATTTATAAGAGCACACGAATTTTTGGTTTTGAGAACTTTTGGAAAATAAGCCGCACCCTACTGTCTATGCGCAAAAAATCGCTAAAAGGTAACGCGGAGATTTAAAATTCTACAGGCTATTTTTCATTTTTTATTACATTCCTATTATTCTCATTGTATGAGAAAATCAGAATAGGCCCTTTGCAAATCAATGCATTTATGACTTGACACAAAAACATCATCCTCTGATTGCCTGTAGAACAACAGGAGTGTTGCCAAAATAGTTTACCTATTGAAAGACGTATATTTTATATGTTTTTCTGTATATTAAAGTTTATGCGCTACAATCTTCAGATAAGGAAAGTATTGAAAGGCTCAATTATTACCAATGCATGCTTTGTTGCCTAATTCCAATGCATTAATTAGTTGTGTTCGATTTTTTTTTAATTTAAATTGTGAATAAAAAATACACCGCAATTGAATATGGTTTTCTGGCAACCTATTCCCGTAATAGAAAGTGATTGCCGAGGAAATCAAAGTGCATTAATTTTGATTTGTTATTTAAAGCCTAAAAATTCAGTACTTTCGAGTGTTTTATAGACAAATCAAAAGTTTTAATAGTGCATGAGTGATCGGTGCGTAGCTTTTGTGACAAACTGGTATTGGAGCGGAGAATTGGACCTTTCAAAGTGGTGAGTTTTTCTTAAGCTGTTCTTGTGTTGTTTTATTCGGCAGCTCACGAATGACGATAATTTCGTAAGCATTTATTTCATTCAATGATTAAACCCATGTTATATCATATTTTTGTGAATGATGAGATTTACATGGAAGATTATAGTTCAAGGAATATATTGAGTACATTGAAGGTAACTCTTGTTCCGTAGATAAATTTTAACAAGGACGATAAGTTAGAATGCCGAAAATACCCTCAGGGTGCCGAAGCCATCATTTACCCAATGACTTGAGCATTTTATTTTTTATTGACTTGATCACACTGTGCACTAAACAAATTAGGACAAAAATTTAAAACCTTTTCCTTGAAGGGTCCAAAGTACGACCGGCACCCTAGCATGGACATTAAGGTCCGTTCGGGAAAATATTTTTGTGCTGTAGGATGAAGAATCACTCTATCTTGCTTCATTAATAATGAATATTGAAGATTTATCTAATTTAGCGAAGTTATTAGCGAAAGAGAGGATCGATAAAGAGAAATCGCAGATGTCAGTTACACCCTATTGAAGTAACAGAGCAGATATTATTAAAAACTTTGTATTTGCAAACCTACAATTCGACACTAACATTTCAAAAGGGCGTAACTACTTAAGTAAACAAAAAGTACGACCCTCTTAAATCTTAAACCGCTAAAAACCTCCAAAAGGATACATTTTCCATTTGGAGTTCTCGGTTCATTAAACTGACCAAGCCAGCTAAAAAGTTTCCCTGTTTTTTCGTTGGACAGAACTCGTACTCCCTAAATGGCTGTGCGTGACCTTGCGATTACTCAGTGCGGTTCCCATCGGCCATTAACTCGTTTTTGTTTCGCGAACCGAGTAGGTAGATTGAACCGAACAACGCAAAAAAACAAGAGCGAGCGCCCATCAGCGTGGAATGAAATAATGTGCAAACAACCGTTCGATGGTCGGCATCACTCACTCAGCACCTCGCGAAGAAAGCCTTTCTTTCGTCGGTCGGTCGGTCGCTCACCAACCGAAGTAGCTCGCTGAGGTTAGATCGGTAGATAGGTGGGAAAACGACCACGTGGGAACAAGCGTTGTGGAAATAAAATTAAATCAAATGAATCGTAGGGTATTAATTAGGCATTTTGCGGCGTAACTTTGCAAACGTTTGCGTTGCGGTGGTAATTGGCTCGCGTGGTTCGGAAGTCATCGGTAATTAGCATTTAACGGGTGTTTGCGTGGTTTCGAATGGAAGGTTATTGCTTCCGGTTTGCGATTGGCATGAGCGAGAATTTTCTCCCAGTCACTGGTAGCTGCTGAACTGTATAGGACTGAGGGTGTAAATGATGGGGCGGCGGCATCCATTAACAACCAAACAGATTTATTCTAAACTTAGTGAACATAATCATTATGTTCTTCTGCGTTGAAAATAATCTAGTAATCTAATTGAAATATGTAAAATGACGGGCCTTCCTCAGCCTAGTGGTTAGAGTCCACGGCTACATAGCAAAGCCATGCTGAAAATGTCTGGGTTCTATTCCCAGTCGGTCCAGGATCTTTTCGTAATGGAAATTTCCTTGACTCGCATGGGCATAAAGTTTCATCGTACCTGCCACACGATATACGAATGCGAAAACGGCAACTTGGCAATGAAAGTTCTCAGTTAATAACTGTGGAAGTGCTCATAAGAACACTAAGCTGAGAAGCAGGCTTTCCCGCATAGAAAAATCCAATTTCCCGTATACTTCAAACAATAAGTTTCCTCTAACGGATAGAGTATTAGTATTCCAAACAGTGGCGTTTCTGTTGAACGGTATAGAATCTTGAGCTGTAGAATATTAACAACAGTTCAAGTCATCTATACTAAATAGTGACAATTTCTGATGGTATCCAGATTTTGTTCAATGATATGATAATAAAAACTCTCGATAAACAGTGGCAAAATAAACTCACCATCTGCGGAATGGTTTTCGTTTTTCCACATTCACATATCTGCGTTTTACTATATTTAACCGTTGTTTAACAGTTTCACGAACAGTTATACACGTTTGAAAATTATCACGGCGAGATGAACGAAGCTAATGTTTTAAAAAAGCGGTGTTATGTTTACAACGCGATTATTAAAAATTAAACAAAATGTATATTATTTAACTTAATTTGATCGTGATTAAGGTCAGATATGAGAAAAGAATAATGTAATTTTCACATTGTGTGGAACGTAGTGTTCAAATCTACCTAGATGATTTTTAGCGTGTTTGTCTTTCGTCAATCTGAAAAAAAAAACAAAACAAAAGTTCGCTGCGAAAACGTTTGGTTATTTCGAGAATAAAAAAAACATTTCCTGCGGAAATTTCCGATACTATTTGCAATTGGAGTCGAACAGTATAGCTATGGGTATAATCATATCCTAGTTAATTTTAATTTTATCTATTTTTTCCTTAAATGTGTGTTTTCCAAGTGTTGTGATGCGACTTCAATCGGGGCAAGGAACGATGCTGCTGCCTAACCATCTAAAGTTGTTCCTGTACCAAGCAATGGATTTGCTCGTTAATTTCCAGCACACAGCATCTGGGACCAGAATAGTACACCAACAGTGCTGTCCGAATCTGCCATCTCCACTAGCTGCAAGAATTTTGGTAAGACATAGTTCTATTCGAAGTCCGTCAAGCAACCTGCCGGGATCAAGATGGGGATGCTTCATGCTGGAATTGTAGGAATCGAAGCTGAAGATTTGATACCAGCGGAAGGGTAGCTGACTGCCGGATCGAGAGTTACCGGAATATTTTTACCGCTTCAATGCTCCGAATCAGTGTTAAGCACAATATGATTTTGTCTGTGATATGATATTGAAGCCGGAGGCACCTTGCAGAAAATGTAACTACGTATGACTTAATTGACTAATAATAATACGAAAATAACGACAGTGATTGAATTGGTTAGTTTATTTAAAAAAAAGAAATAATGTCCCCATCATTTCTAATCCGACAGATCAGTACAAAGAAGGGTTAAAAAATCATAAAGTACAATAAACTAATAATTACCCATACATTATTTACATTGCTAGAACAAGAATGGTTGGACTGATTCTGAACTATTTGCCTTACCATTAATTGGTAAAAAAATTACCGTATATCGACCATCCGGCAAATAGCGAACGAAAAATTTTGTTCGAGAAATTTGGCAATTTTATATGGTTACATAACTTAACCGCCTATTCCCCACATTGTTATTTGTTCAATACAATTTGCCAGACTGTCAAAACCATTCCCGGTAGTGTTGGTTTATTGTAATTTGGATATTATCTGAAACTGTTTAGATATTGTCGTAAATTGTTGTGGATAGTTCGGGAAATAGTATCTGTACGGTTTCAGTTTATGCGGGTTGTCCTAGTGAGGACGTCAAGCCAAGAAGAAGAAGGGATGTTTGAAAAAATTATGAGGGGCTATACTGCCGTTCTATGCATTTGCCCCGTGGTTCATAAGGTTTACATAACACATGGGAGAAGTAGGCGTAGAAGGGCAGTATAGCTGACAAAGATTTAACAAAATGAAATTTTGGACCCCCAAAACCACATTAAATCTGCAGACAAAGGTTAAATAGATTATCAAAAAGCACGAGGAGTTCAAACAAGTGCACTTTTTATTCTCGTTTGTTCACCCAAAATCCACCCAATTCACTACTATACACCAAACGCAACGACTGTCGCCTGTCCGACCTTGACGTTTACCCCGTTGAATAGCACTTGCTCGCCGCATAGGACCCAACAGCAGGTGTGGAGTTTGCATGTGACGGAATGCAAACATTTAATTGTCCATCAACGGCTGCATACAAACAGAGACTGCACCCGTTTCAGTCTGTCTAGGCCTATTGTTCTTTTCCCAGGTGGTGCAACGACAAAGCCCCAATGCTATCGACATATCCCTCTTCCGGCGAAATCCAATCACTCGGTTCTTAACCCTTTCAGGACGGGTAGGACACAATGACCCAGCTTCTTAATTCGGGAGTATAGAATCAAGAACGATTAAAAGGTACACAATTTGTTCGACAATGTTAAGCCTTTAAAGTGGAAAGTCCAGGTTTGATATTACATAGCGATCAGGGTGACCTAGTACAATCTCGAAAAGTATATTTCAACATATTTTAACATTGTTTTTGAAACACTCAAATATGTATGAAGTCTATGAGTAGATAAAAAAATCCTGAAAGGGTTGATCCGTAGTCTGCTGCTGCTGTTGCCGTGTTGTGGTTCAGGTGGATGAAGATAAGTCGGCTTTTCTCGTCCGGCAAGCTGTACATATTTGCTCGGCGGTTACACACTGACGTAAGTGTTGTTTTGGAGTACCTAAACCGCTCGCTCCCTGCAGCAGCTCGGCCATCATCGGTGTGATGTCGTCGCCCTAGTAGTCTCTGGGTGTGGGGTGGGCACTACTCACCAGATGGTTGGCATGGCTTTAAATGCTTTTCTCTGTTCCCCCGATAGGCAGCCCAACACGATGAGAATGCCATCAAGAGTGGTCTAACATTGGGGAAGGGCCTAACTGCAAAATGTAGACAAACTCGATTTTTCTTTATTCGTACCTATTTCTTCGTCAATAAGCCCTAAAAGCTTTCACGAGTATCCACATTCTATTATTAGAGGTTATTTTTTTTATCAAATTTTAAAAGGGCGTATCTGATAATAAAACAGGGGGCTTTCATAACTGAGTGGTTAGAGTCCACGGCTACGAAGCAAAGCCATGCAGAAGGTGTTTAAGTTCGATTCCCGGTCGGTCCAGGATCTTTTCGTGATAGAAATTTCCTTGACTTCCCTGGGAATACAGTATCATCGAACCTGCCACACGATATACGAATGTGAAAATGGCAACTTAGGCTGAGCAAGCTCTCAGTTAATAACTGTGGAAGTGCTCATAAGTTGAGAAGCAGGCTCTGTTCCAGTGAGGACGTAATGCAAAGAAGAAGAAGTTTTAATTTTTATTGAGAATTTCCCCATGATTAGGTTTTGCAGATAGGCCCTTTTTAAATGTTCGCTAGTAGCATGGATAGATTGGGCGATGATGGAGTAAAATGACGATGCGAACGACGATGATGATGGTGATGGTGATGCATACGTCAACTCTTTTATTGCATTCGGTAAGACCATTGACAACGACGACGAAGGAATGGACGCAATATTGGAACGTGATTGTGGTTAAATCGAGAGTGAAGAAGTCAGTCCACAGTGTGTTGGGAAAATGTGGGGCTTTTGCTGGTCTGGTGTTGTTTTATGTGTGACGGACGATATGCCATTACTGGAGGGGGCTTTCCATGAGTGGTTTTCGTTGGAGTAGGTAGCCGTGATTACGATCGATCGAGTTAAAGTGGCGAATGGTTTAATGAAATGGTTTTAGCAAGAGGGCGACAGATGGGAAGAGGCTTTTCTGGAATAGGCAGAGTTTTATAGGTGGTGAGATAAATGCAATTGGAGCGTAGAAAAAAAAAACCTTATCTACTAAAGCATAAGCATAAGCATTGACCACCGTACATACAACTCGTAGTTGCTACCTCGTTATTGACCAGAATAATTGAAGTTTCAGAAGGAATAAAGAGATGCAGCTTGGGAGTACATCTTCAATGTTCACTTTCGAGAACTCCAAACATTTAAGTCAATAACGGCGCCGGTCACGTCCTTACGGTCATCGGGGAAGGGAAGGAATGTTAGTGTGACGTCCATTGCTACTAGAGACCGAGATCACCTCTGCATCTCCATGGTCGTCATGGGAAGGAGCTTTGTTAGTGGGGAGAGATCATAGCTGATTTTTCAAGGGTGGAGAGCGGCTGTCAAGAAAAACCGCCAACCTAAGTCCAGAGCCAGTTTTAAGGATAAACGGGGACAAGTAAAAATCATTATTCGTAAATATACAGGTAATCAATGCGTTAGAAATATATTGTTTGCAAGTACGTGCTACTGCAGTGTGCTGTTGGCAATTTCAGCAGATTCTGCTAATTCATAAAAATAAATGCTTTCGAGAATATTGATTACGCATTCGTCATTGTTTGTTTGTTTATATTTTGGAACCAGCGAATACGTTGGATAGCAATATAGAGTCGCAAGTACATCCCTTGGGATTTAAAGTGTCTCGGGTCATTATTTAGCACTGGATAAAATTCTGGCGCGGTTATCCAGCGTCACGAGTTTCAGAAAATACAGAGAGATGAGCGCGGGATTTCCCCAACCGGGACAACCACGGACCACTAGGGGGCATTCCCTTGGCGAAGCCATTGTAAATAAGTGTCGTTGTTAATTGATGAAGGTAAATGTAAGGAAAAAAACGAATGAAACTCATGGTTTGTTTGAAAGTGTTTCAACGCATTGTCGAACTATCATTCTATTTTGATCAAACACAATTACTGGTAAAAATACTAGTAATGCAATTCTGTCAACCTACAAGTCTAGTAATTCCTTGCTGAATTTGTTAGCCATTTTAAGAGTCAACTAGAAAAAGAAATTACCATAGATCCTAAAGGTATCAGTGAGAAAATGGCTGATATATTTCTACTAATCCTATGTAGGTTTTTCAAGGTTCCTTTCAAAAATCCTCGAAAAAAAATTCTTCCTTGGCGAGCTATGGATGATATTATAAATATTTGAATTTTTTTGTGGAATTCAAACTGCACAGTGGCCATCATACAAAGGTCGGACGAAACCTCAATTACGTCCCAAATCGCTTGATAGTGGTTGTATATTAACTATATTTTATACCTGATATCACTCCGTTGGAAAATAGCTGTCAAATGAAAAATTCAATTTTCTAGTGAAATTTGTCCAAATTCAGTTTTTTTTAACAAATCTAATAGAAAGGCTATTATTAAAAAAAATAGTCGTAATACAGAAATTTGTGTAGAAACCTGAACTAGAGATACATATTTAACTTCTTTCAGTAAAGTTTTAATCGTGTTATTGCACATTATAACAGATTTGAATAATGAAATAGATAAATTATAATGAAAAATGAAAATAGATTTTTTACCTCTAGGGGCAAAGAGGGGTTAGAAAAATTATTTTCAATTCAGAAAGTATGGATGATTTGCTGCTTCATGAAGAATGACTCATTTTCTCGAAACTAGAGTTTACATATTTCTCAGGAGCACATAAATGTACTGACGAGCCTCCTACCAAACCGTCTCTCAGCTCATCGGAATCCTAGTATGCTGAGCTAGCCGGAGGCTCACGAAAATTCTAAAAGCGCGCGCTGGGTGATGTGCACTCGAGGAGACTCGTCTCATACGCTGTTCAACGCTACGGTTCGCCATCGGTATCCAAGTTGTGAAACAACAGCTTAGTAATGAAGAGCCTCTTCAACTATTTTCGCATCATTATGCCAGGTGTCTAGATGCCCTACATGATATGGTCGAAGGTTAGCGATCCAAGAGATACAATTTCGATCCTCGTTGAAAACTTTTGTAATCACTCCCAATTATTGTGCTAAATTTTAAACAGCACATGTGACGGTGCGCATAAGATCGCAGTGAGATACATCTCAAGAAAAATGAGGCGCACCTAAGGCTACAGCACGTGCACAGTAACTCTACTCGAAACACTTCACATAAAACGGACAAAATTTTGAAAAATTATCAAAATTTTTGAGAAAGATTGCAAAAAAACATTTTTTTGCTACAAACAACAATTTTATGCGTTAATTATTATGTCATTACAGCCAAATCAAATGCTTAAGACTACGCTTTCAATAAAGCCTATTGAGCTTAAATCGGTTATGATTTTGTTGAGATACAGCTGTTTGAAGATTGCTAGCTGAACCATAGTTAATGAATTTTAATCAGTCCAATTTTGGCTGACTTTCCTGCACTTACGATGCTGCCAAAAATCTTAAATAAAACAGATCAATCTGAAATTGTGAGAAATCGTCACTCAATAGTATAGAAGTTTATAGAAAATATTAGTCAGTGATTTTGAGAACATGAATTTTTGAGGTTTTGTCCGGCCAATGCGCCACTATGCATCGGTGGAATCTTCTTGATTCCATTAACAGGATTTTCAACAAACATTCGTGAAAGTAATCATTGAAACAAAATTGCAAAAAATTGCTGACGAATATCTGACATGCTGTTTGAAGCGTTTATAGCTGAATTTGTAACGAATTATACCACCGGTCGTTAATTCACTCCTAAGAAGCCCATTAGAAAAATCAGTCCAGAAAAATATTCGAACCAGCTGGCAAAGTTGATGCTAAGAGAATTAATGATTTGTAGTAAATTAAAAAGAAAAAAAAAATGAAGATTTTAAGCCACTGTGGATAGTAATGAAAAATCACTCTGTTCGCGAACGTTTTGGCACGATCTCACGTGCTTTTCAAAGTGTGCTAAGCTGGGTAGACAATCGGCGCCTTCAAATGGAAAAAGTCGGCGACGAAACTTAAAAAAGAGTCGTCATCGTTTCAGCCAGCGCCAGCGTCGGATGACGATTTGCCGCAGAGATCCGGTCACAAAGGCTCGGCGTCATGACGAACAAATAAGATTCCTTCGTTATGGGCGAATCTTCGTTCGGGAGAACTAAGCCGACCTAAAATATGAACCGTGTCTTCGACAGATTCTGAGCATTTTTTAAAACAATAAAACAAAAACAGAACACGTGTGGAATCGAACAACGATCTCTGAATCGTCTATTCCACGCGCTAACCAACAGAGCTACTGTAGAATCATAAGGAGAGCGGGTTCACTTGCCAATATAAGTGATTATGTGATGGCATTCGTTGTTTGGTACGTAGCAAGCGAATATACAGTAAAACGCCTTCTTCTTCTGAGTAAGGGTAGCAAACAGATTGAAGAAAGGTTTGCTCGTTGACGATTTTGGATTGAAGTAAGCCGTGCATTTTTCGTCGATGGCGAGACGACGACCTGCCATAGTTATTATACTGGATGACGAATGTTTTTTTTATTTCGTCACCAGTCGTGATGAATCTGACGATTGTCTGGTGATGAGTACGATTTCGTGATTTACGGTTTTGGTGGATGGTTTGATCCGAAGAATTGGAGGACTCTGGTCAAATAGACACGACAAATTCCTAGTCTATCTTTGGAAAATTTCTAGGTGTAAACTTTGTGGGGAACTCTTGGGTAATACCTTCCAAAGGTTGTGACCAATCTGATGATCTTGGGTTCAAGCCGGTCTAGGATCTATTCGAAATTGGAACTTTTCTCGACTTCCCACTGCATGGAATATTTTCGTACTTGCCGCACAATATAAACATGAAACAATGGTCACAGGTGAAGTAAGCTATCAGTAAATAACTGTCGAAGTGCTCATATAAGCTGCGAAATACGCTCTGTCCCAGAAGAGACGTAACTCCAGGAAGAAGAAGAAGAAGAAGAAAAAGATGATCTTGGGAAAAAATCATGCATTAATCTGCGGTGTAACTTTTGGGTATGTCGACATCATATTATGGATATACATATGTCGATTTATGAGATCTTTGGAAAATTTCTATAAACTTCCGTTTGAAGAACTTGCAATTTTCAAGGGTCTACGGAATGTTTGTAGAGCTTCAAGGGGGTCGCAGTTTTGAAAAAATTGGGAACCACTTATCCAACGCTAGTGGACGGATAGGGTAACTGCACAGCATCAGCAGCAGCTAGACGAGCAATAGGTTCCTTAAATGTTTGATAGAGTCTTGTTTTTATTGAATATCCACTTTGGCCATTATCCCTGCTCAAAAAACGACTATATCATATTTAATCTATTAATTTAAAAAATCGGTCAAAGTATGTACCTGTGTTATGTTTGTTTTGATATTTTTCTTGTGAAGTATTTTAATCCACTTGAAATTATTTCGGAAAAAGTTGTATTGTATAGAGAAAAAACATGATATAGGGGTGATCGGGGCAATATGGGCCGCCTAAGGAAAACGTCATGGAATGCATAGAAAAACAGCAAAAATTATGGTTTTAAATGCAAGTGACCTGTACTTTAAAATGTTGTTTTCCATGTTTTTCTACGTGGTCACCAACCATATGGGGCATTATGAGCCACCCTACGGGGCAGTATGAGCCACCTCATTCAATCTAATGATTTTTATTTGAAACAGTATAGAGAAGAGTTAGTTGTGAAGAGTACATTACTGGAAAGAATAATTTTATTAGCTTTGCTTAAAATTATTGATTCTAGCGGCTTATTTTTTAAAAAATACATAATACATAGTAAACAGACCATGTTATACTAGTACTAAATTGCGATACTTGGTTCAACATATTTTCCTCCAAAGTGTTCCACTTTTAATGGTGTATAAAGATGACTATGCAGTAAAAAAATAATCTGGTGTATTTAGGCAATGCATTTTTATGTTCAAAACATCGTTTGTTTTGCTTAAATCTAGGTGGTTAATGTTGTCCCGCCCCTTCATCTTTAAAATAGTATATTGTTTTTCAATAATTTTGTTTACGAACAAATCTAATTTCGCTCACAAACTGTTCATTATGATCAGATGTTTCAATGGATTGGTAAAATTTACCAGAATTATAAATATATATTGTCTTATAGGCTTAATTAATAACTGCCAAAGTTATAAGCTTTTCATGACAAAGGACAAAGTTGTACATTTTTGTAAATATCTGGAGTGTTTAAACGAATATTCTTACGGTTTTTATTGTGATGGCTATTTAAAGCATCCTTTAACAGATCATAATGACCACTAGACATTAAAACACTGCTTTTGAGGTCAAAACCGAGGTGGCTCATATGGCCCCGTATGTTCATATTGCCCCATTGCCCCTATTAGCCTCTTTAAATTTTTGTTACTTGCGTTATAGGTTGTTGATTTATTTTTCTGCTGTTTATTAGTGCTGAACTGTAGCTCAGAGTACGAACAAAATATATTTTAGGAATAAGAAAAGTCATGTATGTGTTACAATATTATCCCCAACGCTGAGAAAACTCAGCACTGCTAGTCTATTGCCAAATCATTCCATGTTACTTCCGCTATTCTCTCATATGAATGATCCCTAGGTTTTTCCTTTTGAACGTTGGGCTTGTTCCTATCTGACATTTTCAAGCGGACACGGAAAACAAAATACACCTAAAATTTGAATTTAAATCAAGGGGTGTGGCAAAATGTCAAAAACCGGAACATATTGGTTTTTGGACGCAAAACAACTAAATGCATTTTAAAATAGAGTAACATTTTTTTTTTGGCCTACACTTAAGCGTTTGGTGTTAAAAATTCGGACAGGGTTTTTTGACGCTATTGGGTACAACCAACGTTTCTGGAGATGCCAACAACTTATAGGACCCCATCCACGAAGTTGTAACCACAACGTGGATACTAGCAGAAAAGCAGAATGGAATGCCTTCGATGTTTTACGCGTGAAATGCTATGGACAATAGATTCATAAAGCCCTGTTCCAAGTTTAGTGCCAAACGCTTAAGATAAGGCCAAAACCATATGTTTACTCAATTTTTTAATGTTTTTCGTTTGTTGGGTCCAACAGCTTTTTTCATGTGTTTTTAGATTTTGTCACACCCCTTGGCTCAAACTCAAATTTCGGGTATATTTTATTTTCCGTGTCCCTTCCGAAATGTCAGATACACGCTCGTTCAGATCTACTCAGTGAGTAGACTCACTTCGGAACAAAGTGGAACTGCTCAAAAGTGAGTAACACCATCGTTACTCACTTTAGAGTAACATTGTCAAATGTCAATATGAGAGTAACACTTACTCACTTCGTTAAATCTGATATTTGCGAAAGTGAGTAGATGTCACTCATTTCGGAAAATAATATTTTCGGAATTAAGTGTATTATGTTAATTATAAAATCATGAGAAATACACAAAGAGCATAACATTTATTCATTATCTCATACATAACTATATGAATAATACATGATAACATGTAAAAAAAGTGATATTTGTGTTGAAATGTTCGCTGATCTGGAATTGATCCCCGAATGTTAAAAATCTCTCCAAATTGATGAAAGTCATGGAGGATGTAGTTTTGACCGAGCCAGTAGCTTTCCCGGTTAGACTGTAAAAGTAATGATAAAAATAAATAATAAAAAAAAGTACGACGGTAAAACTTACTGTTTTTATTTTTTTTTCTTGCGGTTGTTCGATCAAAACCAGGAACTTGGTCATTTTCACTCCGACTTCGCTTCATTTGATATCATGATTATTGACTTCGCAGCACTAATCTGGAATTCGCCGGTTGGACTTCCGAAGCGAAATTTCAAGCAAACTAACTGTCACTGCTCTGCCGGATCGGCTTTTATCTCGACTGTTTTTGAAATCAGTCCGACATCACGTCCGACGACGAAAGAAATTTCACCACAACGGAGGATTTGTCGGTTCGAGCGCGCGAAATTTTCACAAGTCTTTGACGTTTACAAAGTGAGTCAAATATATTTGTGTTACTCAAAAGTGAGTAAGGTCGTTTTCTTTCATGGTTGAGTAAAAAGTTACTCACTTTGATAAAATGAAATTACTCACTTTTGACTACTAACTTGAAACTTCAAAAGTGAGTTCAAGTTACTCTCTTTTGAGTAGATTTGAACGAGTGTGAAAGAACAACCTCAGTGTCAAAACTAAAAGCCCTGTGATGTTTTTTGTCGATTAAGCGAACGTCAACATAATCAAAAATGTCAAGGTTCATTTATGGACCCAATTTTTAAATTAAGGTTTAATTATGATTTGCGCTATGCGATGCTTACATGTGCAAAATTTCATTTATAAAATGTCGCGAAAACGCCTTCTGCGTACAAAAGTGGAGGCTATAAACGTGCATATTTATATAATCTAATGAAAAAATGGCCCAACTTATGATAACAATTGTTGCTTTGACAGCTGCTACGGGAATTAATTTGATTTACTTTGTGCGAGTATACGGGGCGAAACGAAACGTAAAATGAACTTTGAAAATATCGTTTCTAAGCGAGGAAACTCATCAATCAGACGATTTCATTCACCGTGTTTTGGCGGGTGTGATGTAATTTGTATGTAAGATTTTGATGCAATATCAACTCAATCAACTCAAACCGTAAAAAATGATTCAGTCGCAAAACCCGTCAAAAAACTCGTGAAACCCGAACATTTTTGTTTACGTTAGAGAGGGTTTACTATAATTTCACCAAACTAACAAGAAATTATTGCCGTGTGTGAATAAAACTGTGGAAATACGAGCCAATGAGTCAAAAAGGTGAGCCAACTCATCCATGATTTTTGACTGCTGAGTAGCGTGATTGACAACTCACGCATGAAATATCTCAAGCTTGAGTTGTGAGAAATTGAGTTTTTCACAACACTGCTTCTGGTTATCCGGGCTGTCAAGTGTAAGGGAGACATTTTGGAGGATATAAAATCTGCAGATTATATATTAAATTCATATTAAAATGTCTATAATGCAAAAGCATGAATCAAGGGTTGTGTCAAATGCTTGAAGAAGCGAATAAAGGGTGTCCTACATCAAGTTGTTTCACAGAAAACAATGCTTTAGAAAATTACGCATTGGGTATTTTTCCCTTCAAAATTTGGGTAGAAGTAGTTGAGAGTGTATTGTTTACACTGTATTGTTTCGCTGTCAGATCAACGAAAATGTTTATGAAATGGCATCACTTGGAATTCAACGTCGGGCCAAGACGCCAAGGGCAGGGAGGGATCACATAGGGCAATATGGTCTAAAATGCCACTTTAAGGATTTGTGTCGTTTTCTCTTAAGATTCACATTTTTAGGCCATTCGAAGTCTTAACAGTAACATTACCATTGGCGTAGCTAGGATTTTTTTCTGGAGGGGGCCTAAGGGGGGCCTAGCAAATACTTGTTTTACAGAAGTAATGTCGGTCGCAATAATCACGATTTTCACAAATTTGGTAGTTTTTACAGATTTGTATCGATTTCATTCATTTATAATTTTGTCTCATTTCGTGGCATATCAGTGATATTTGTAAATTTCAATCATCGCTACGAAACAGATTCATATATGTTGTAACCAGTCAAAAATCTTTAAAGAATTCTAGCAAAAAGCTCACAAGGATTGTCTTTTGTGTTTTTCCTTTGATTATTTCAGGAATTAAATCATGTGCTTTGAAGAGTTTCCTCTGAGAATCCCTACGGGAATTTATTCATGAATTATGTTCGCACTTTTCAGTGCTTTTTTCAAGTACTCCTTTACTAGTTTTCATTGAGTTCGTCCTGGGATTTCCCAAGAGAATCATTCTCAGACTTTTTGATCTCATCAGAAAATTTCTCGAAGAATCTCTATCGAACTGCTTAAAAAATCGTTTGAAAGAATTCCGCATTACAAATTCTTTTAACACTTTCTCCTCGAAGGTCCTCTAGGTACACATTAAATATAAATTCCAATTGTTAGTTTAAAGTATCCCCCTGTGTTCATAAATAATTTATTTACCATTTCTAAGGTTTTTTTCAAAATATAGAACAAAAAATATATAGGATTCTCACCAAAAATGACTTCACAATCAACAAAGCAAGGATTCATTCCACGAATTCTTCAGATAGTTCACCAACAGTTTTTCCAACTTTGCTTTTGAATTTCTTTCTAAGGTTTCTCTATAGAATTGTTTGAAGAAATCGTAGCAAAAATTATCCAGACATCCTGCAAAAATATTAATTGGCTCTTCCAGGTGTTACTTTAAGGATTCCTAGCAATATTCCACAAATTTTCCTAGGCAATTTAAAAGAATTCAATTAAGAAAATTTTATTCATGATTGCTCAGAGAGCTCTCCGCAAGAAATCTGTATTTTTTCACAGATAATTATTTTTTGATTTATCTAAAATCAAGGTGCAAAATCTCTTCCGTGAAAAAAATCAAAGATTCCCGTGTAATTTGTACAGAGATTTATTAGAGAATTATATTATGTTTCTTGTAGATTATTCTGAAAATTACCAAAGATTCATTCTTAGCATTTTCCAGAGCTTTTTCATAAAACCGCACTAACGATTCTTTTGGGATTTTAATTGAACATTTTTTTCACCAGATTCACTAAACACTTGTAATTTATTCTTAATCTAAAAAAAAAATCTCCAGAAGTTCCATCAAGTATTTTTTCAGGTTCTAGAAATAACTCATTTTTTTGCGTATATAAATCTCAGGAATCTTCATAAAAAGACATATAAAAATTTAAACTCTCCATTTTTGGGTCTAAACTACTCCTGGAAAAACTTAAATATTTTTAGGGATTGCTTTATAAATTCCTCTATTGAATCACTCCACATTCAAATTTCTAAAGTAACGAAAGGTTTGAAATACCTTGTTGATAAGTTTGCAACAATTGCAGCTTAAACATACTTCGGAAAATATCACTGAAATTCCTGTCGTAAAATTTCAGAAATTTCTGAAACATGTTAACAATGTACCTCACAGAAAAACTTAAGTGGTTCTTGTAGGGATTTACTACAAAATCGTATTCTTTTTCGACGTCTTTTATAATAGAGAATGATCCATGTTAAAACGTATGAAATTTTTACTGAAAGTATTTGTAACTAGAGTCTTATATAATATTAAGTATGAACTCTGAAGATTCATGATACTATGGTGAACATATTGACGTGGAACCCATTTTTTCCAACCTCTAGAAACTCCAAACAAACTTTTTTGAAGGTTTTATTATCGATTATTTTGTAGTACTGTAGAATTTTAACGTGAAAATGTAAGATTCTAATTTAACCCTTTCTTTCCCACAGCTTTGTTTGACAATTTAACTATCAAAATGGCGTTTCAAAAAACAAAAAGTTTTTACAAATAAGCTATATTATTCAAAATCACAATAATTTTTTTATTGTTTTTCAATAGTTAGTTGATTGTTTTCCAATAGTTTGACCCTAAGGTCACTTATTTCGATGTTTGATAAGACAAATGAGCGAATAAATTTATTCCAATCATTATTAAGCTACTCGTACCACCAATTCGGTTTAGCTACCATTCGTTGAAAATCAGTGGCACCTGTGCTACCATGGGAAAGAGAGGGTTAAATCTTAGTGAAAACTTCTGCATTACTTTGAAATTTTGTTGAGGAATTCCTGATGGATTTTCAGGAATTAGAAACCATCTTCTTCTTCTTCTTTCTGGCATTACGTCCGCACTGGGACAGAGCCTGCTCCTCAGCTTAGTGTTCTTATGAGCACTTCCACAGTTATTAACTGAGAGCTTACTGTGCCAATGACCATTTTTGCATGCGTACATCGTGTGGCAGGTACGAAGATACTCTATGCCCTGGGAAGTCGAGAAAATTTCCAACCCGAAAAGATCCTCGACCGGTGGGATTCGAACCCACGACCTCAGCTTGGTCTTGCTGAAATAGCTGCGCGTTTACCGCTACGGCTATCTGGGCCCCGCTATTAGAAACCATACGCATAAGAATTCTGTAATTTTTCACAATTTGTATAATTAGATTTAGATTCTTTAAAACGATGCTTTTTGGAGTATGGAAGATTTGTACGAGGTTCCTCAAAGCGGTTTGCGAAGAAACATTAAAATGTTGAAGCAAGTCGAACAATAGGTGGGCAATGGTACAATAAAAGATAATTTATAATATCTTCTCTACAGGTAAATTACAGGATAGTAAAAATATTCTCTAATGAATTAACAAATAAAAAAAATTTCTCAAGGTCCATCAGAATTTTTTTTATCCTTAAAACCTATCCTTCCTTGATTTCTGGTTTTCCAGAATTCTGCCTCTAGAAATTACGCTTTCGTATCGCACAAAAATTCAAACCAAGAACCAATTTCTAACGAAGTGTTTTAAGGAAAATCAATAACAATTTCTTTATGAATATCTTAATAAATGTTCTCCTTCCCAGTTATTTTGCTACAGACTCCTCTACCGCTATGCTTATTTCAAAAGCAAAATTTTCCTGAGGGTTTTCAACAATTTCCTCTAAAGATTCGAGGGTGAGGGACATTTTGAAAACATTTTTTTTTAAAATTCTTGAATAATCCGGGGATTTGAACCAAAATTTCTAAAAAAGAAAACATAGAAAACTTTTTGACGCAATTTGTGAAATATTTTAAAAATATTTCTTAACGACTTTTGATGAAATTTTCGGAAGAATTTGAAATAAAATTTTTGGGAAAAATATTTAAAGCAATTCAAAGAAGAATTTCTAATAGAACTTTCAGCGAAATACCTCTGAATTAGATTTTACAGAATTAATGATTTTTTGGAGGAATTGCGAGCGAAAACTTTTTGAAAGATAAAATAACATTTTTAAGGTAAATCTGGGAACATTTCTCGAAACCAATTTGATAATAAAAAGTTGACATAGGAGTAAGTATGAACAAGTCCAACAATATTGTTTGACTTATTTCGAAAAGATTTGCAAAAGTTCTGAAGCCCCCTTAAATATTCCTTGAGGTATTTGATTAAACTAAAATTTTATAATGCATATCGAAAAGCTTTTTGAAAAATTGTGCTACAAATTTGATGAATATTAATCAAATAATTTTGGAATTTATAATCTTTCTTGAAAAAATATTGTTCAAGCAATAAATTTATTCATGCAAAACTACTTAAAAAATTGAATCAAAATCAAAGAGAGCTAAGGTCACTATGGTCGATTTTGTTACATATTTTTTCACGCCATGTTAAATTTCTACCATTCATTTGAAGAAAACTTGGCCATGCCGAAATTCCTTGAAAAATTCTTATTTTTCGACAAGAATTCCTGCTATGTATTGTCTGAGAAATTCCTACAGTAACTTTGTCTATTTTTTCAATTATTTTTTTCGGACATCATACGAGTTGATGTTAAATGGATTTCTTTAGTGGATTCTCATTAGGGTAATCATCATCACCACACACCTCGAGTAGGGTATCCTCCAAAAACATGAGAAATCAGACTGCAGTGCTGCTCTATGCTGAAACAGAATTAATTGGATTGTTCAGAAAAAACAAACTAATTTTTGGGATCAAACTTCCACTTTTTCATACCACGATATTTTTGGTAATGGATATGTCAGAAAAATTGTGCTTACCGCATACAACATGAAGGTAGTTTTAACAGTAACCAATCGATCGACAGCCGGACGGATAAGCTTTCGGTTGTCGCGTGATTCACCAAAGTCAGAACTATCACGCTGATGCTGTATAAAACAAGCGAGGTTTTCTCGCTATAGTGTTCTACAACATAAAAAATACGTAACTACTGAAGAAACTTTTGTCAATAACAAGAGTCATGTACCTAGATTGATTCAGAAGATTTTGCTGCAAGTTAAATTGTTTGTTTGTTTTTTTTTTTTTTTTTTTATTTTATTATCATCAAAAAT
>NW_018736318.1:0-61952 GCF_002204515.2 Aedes aegypti | reverse complement strand
GAGCGTCCAAAATATATAGGGGTCTAAAATATATTGGTTACCTATTCGTCAAGAACTTTTTTCGTCGATCTCACTAAAAATCCTTAAAGTCAGAACTCGAGAGGACTCGATGGTTTGAATTAAAACATTGACGCAGAACAGAATTAATTTTTTTTTTTCAATTGTACAAAAAAAGCGTTGTCGCAGAAGTAGAATTAGAATCATCTGACTTATAATCTCTTATTGACAGAATTACATCAAAAGCATTTTATCGGTTAAAATTTTGAATACATTTCTTATATCAAAAATCCGTTAATCGATAATATGGAATGTTATCTTGTGCAATGGCATCGCTGACCCCCTGTAAAGTCTTCCGTCACGGCCCATCGAAGTTCGCGAACCACCGATTGGGGAACCCTGTATTAATCATTTAATGAGAGCAAGTCGACTTTTGTCACCTCACCCGACTAGCAGAATAGCACTGGTTGGCACTTACCATCAGATTCAACTGCGCCAGCGAGTGCTCCCACAGCAGGCGTATCTTGACCATGAGCGTCAGGCAGCGGAGCGCCGATGCGCGCACGTACGGTTCCGAGTCGTTTTTGGCCGCCGCCCTCCACCACCGGAATGATGTTGCAGTCCAGAATGTGCTTCTGGAAGGATGGAAATTCTGCAAAGGATCGGAAAATGTTATAAGATTCGAGGGTGAAAGGACGTAGGGCAAATGCGGCTCACTGATTTCGGAGATTTCCACTACGGAGGCCAGGAGCTCCAGAGCTGAATCGCGGACCTCCCAGTTGATATCGTGCAGCCGTGTGAAGATGATGCGGCCGACGTATTCCAGCCCGGATCCCTGGATGTTGTCCATGAGAAGGGCCAAGTTGGGCGACAGACCGTGTTCGATCGACAGTTGAGTGAGCTTGAGCGCCAGGACCACGTGCTGAAATTAAGGGAAAAGACGTAGCGTTCGTGAATTTGTATGAGGACGGCTAGAACAGTGCGCGTTCTTAACCCTCGGCGGCAGGTTTGGATTCCCCAGGAGATTCAGCATGAAGTTGACCAGGGTGGCCGAATCGATGCACTCCTTCCAGGTGATCTTGTAGTGCTGGATCAGCGTGTGCAGGGCGTTGATGATGGCCGCGAGTAGGTTCGGCTTCGACAGGATCAGATCGGTTTTGGAGAAGTCATTCTGGTTCTGCAGGTAGCACGAAATCGGGCAGGAATTCCTTCAGGACCAGTACGAAGGCCTGGAACGCAATGATGGCCCGCGAACGGGGCAGAGTATGCAGGGAAGCGATGCCCTGGATGGATTTGATGGCCAGATCGGTGACGCTCATGTTGTACGCCTGGAAAATGTCCCGGCAGGCGTACATCAGACGGACGGTGAATTCGCACGAGATGTCGTACAGTCTTCATGCAGAACTGCTCGATGTAATCGGAGGGCTGCTTCGGGGTGAGGGTTTTGGTTTCGTAGACGACGGGAAAGAGTAGCAGCAGCAGGATTTGGTCTCCGAATTTGATGTTCTGGTTTTTGAGAACCACTTCCGCCGGGGCACGATCGCCCAGCAGACGCCAAGCATGGTGATGCATTTGACCCATCATCATGACGTTTTGGACGCTTCCTCGGCGGATGGAAAAGGTTACGTAGTTGAGGAAGTTGATCGTGTACTTTTCGAAGGGGTAGATCGATGGTGTCTTTGTCTTCTGGGGGAATATCCATGCAACCGAGGCGAGTGCAATTGGCGAGGATATGGGTCTCCCACAGTTTCGTGAGGTAGCTGTGGTCTTGTATGGTGTCGGCGAAAACCCAGAGATTCCTCTCAAAGCGGAACGAAATCAGGAGGTAATATGCCGCTCGGATGCGCCTCTTCTTTTCCAGTATCTTACGGAATATCGTGCATAGAAGATTCATCATTGACGTCACCACTCGCTGCGACTCCTCATCATCCACCAAGACCGTGTGTTCATGATCTGAAATCTTAGTCTTCCAGCGTCCGTCCAACAGGGGCGATATAATGCAACGGACGATCTCCTTCACCAGATCGTAATCCCCTATCGTCCCGAAACGTTCCAGGACCTCGTACATGAACAGGGACGTCTCCCTCAGAATGAATATCGTTTGCATCTGTCCGTTGTAGTAATCCAGACAGATCTTCCACGATTCGGATACTTGATCCACCTCAGTCCCATGGCATGTGTGGAAACGGCCTTCAGCACCAGAACGTGACCCAAGCGGACCGAAGCATGGTGCAGCTTGCGCTGCTTCTGGATGCAGCTCTGAAAGCGATCCATCATCTTTTCGTTTTGCAACTTGGAAAATTCCCACTCATCCTCCACAATCCGGGCCAGGATGTGTAGGGTGAATGCCGCCACATCCGGCGATGGGACCTTCTCGCTCTCCCACTGTTCCAGGCGCCTTGCCAAGCCATTTGATCACCTCAGGCGACTTCAGCAGCTTCTTATGTTCTATGAAGAAACATGCAACAAAGCAGAGCGTTAATGATTAGTCATAAAATAAATCATGATTATATGAATAATTATTTTAACATGTCAGTAATCACAATCTTAATCACAAGTCAATTGACTTAATAAGCATGCTATTAACAGGGCTGGTAGCGACTGAGCTGCCGTGAATCGCAAGTCAGTCCCATCTGTAAAAAGTAGGCATTAAGAAAATGGGGTGTGAAGTTTCCAAATCGTTTTCCATACGAATACCGTTTTGACTCATATTCCGAACTCTGGCCAACAGTGACTTCAAATGCATCTGATTGGCATAGATTGGCTGATATTTGGGAAAATTTTAATTTCTTCGCAAGGTCTAACTGTAAGCTGTTGGGTGTACGAATACAGTGATATTTCCATGAGTCGATGTTCCATGACTCGATATCGACTCATGGAACCATACTAAAACATATTTTCATGGTTACTATGATAATCCCTAGAAGCAGCTTTCAAAAGAATTGCTGTTCCATGACTCGATATTTCCACGAGTCGATGGTCCCTTCAATATCGACTCATGGAGGTTTCACTGTAATAATGTTGATTTAATTAGTTTTAGTATTGTTTTTACGTAAAAGTGTGGAACAGCATTTTTATTCAAATGCCGAACCCTGTGTTCATTCTGTCTCATATTCCCGAACACCTTGATTCAAATTCCGAACAGCATGAATAAATCGTATTCAAATGAATAATTTTGCAAATAAATTTATCTGAGCTTGTTCTGCTGGTCTTGAACTAGAGAATCATCACTACTCCCGCGGTATAAATCATATTGGAGACGTTAAAATTAAATTGCAATTGACTGCCGTTTACTTGTTATTTGGTTATATATTATATTGCATTGAAACATTTCAACCAAATCACCATACAAAAACCGAATGTTCAGAATATGAGTCTGTTCGGAATTTGAGACTTAACGGTTTCAAAAAAATCAGAGTGAATTGAAAATTTCCTGAAAATAAGAGATCTGTTCCTGTTCATCAAAAAGATACCAAACAAGAAATAACAGAACAAAACTGAGCCTAACAATAACCAGGAGATAAGAGTTTAATTTGCATGGAATCAGACCAGACAGACTCTGAGAATATTCCTAAAACTTTTATTGTGAAATTATGACATACAGTCAGTGACATAAGTTAGTAATCAAATGCTGTTTTTCCATACAAAATGCCCAAGTTTGGGGTACTGTATCTCAGCTTCTGGTAGTCCGAATTGGCTGAAATTTGGATGACGAACTACAAATAACTTGAAGTTTTGCCTGTAAGAGAATTATTACATTGCAGTCATTTTACATACAGTTTCAGAGGGTTGTTCAAAGACAAAAGTAAGTAACCAAGAGACTTTTTAATTTTTTTTTTTCTATGCGTTTAATTTTCATTTTTATTGAAAACAGTAAAAGGTGCGTATTCCAATGAATTATATTCAATTAGAATAAAGGTTGTTCACGTGACGTTACTTCTGAATGTGCATGAATTCTCGCATAATCTGAGATAACGCCCTAAAAGGCATTGGTAACCACGTATGTATCTCGTTGTTTCTGGGCAAATAAATGAATAAGGCAGGTAGAGAATGATTCTTTCTTCTCCATAACGTTGTTAAATAATGTGTAACTCCATTCAAATGCTCAGAAACAACGAGCTACACACAGGGTTACCAATGGCTTTTAGGGCAAGATCATAAGTTATGCGAGAATTGATTATCATTCGAATTTTTGTTACCTATGATGAAATGCAAAAATATGCTTTGATTAATTACGCGCTTTTATTGAGTTTATCCATTGTTTAAGATCTGGGCTCATAGTGACACTCCGTAACAGCATAATCTCGACTCACTTTGACGTAGAGAAATTTTGTATCGGATTCTCCCTCCCAGGCGGTGAACAATCGATCGAGCTTCAACGTAAACGGCTATTCGGTTCTCAAGATTTGTTTTCTTGAAAATTAGAGGCGTGGTTTTGATTCTTTTTCATCTTTATGAATACAGCGACTTTTGACTACTTATTTTTGGTAGTTTGTAGATTTAGAGTTCAAAAACGTTTGTTTAGAACTATTTTAGCGGTGACCATTTGAAAATCCCGTTTTTTTCTCGTCTTTTTTACAAATTTTTTAAAAAGTTTTCAATAGATTCCCTCGAATAACCTAACAATTTTTTTTTTTTGAGCGATTCTCGTTGAACTTTACTAAATGACCAATTTAACAATAAGAGATTCTCTCCTCTCGCGCTCTCTTTCGATTATAACAGTGTAATACTAATGTTTTTGGGAAGTTTTTACGCGAGAATGTTCTTGGGAGAAAATCTGCTAGAGTAACAAAACAGAATTCGGTCGAAAGATTAGTGAAAATATGTCTGAAGTCCTACTACAATAATAATAATACTACTAGTAATCCCTCGATATAACGTAACTCGATTTTTATTTTCGTTACGTTCTATCGAAGCAAAGTATATTTTTTTCTTAATTCTGTTCAATGGTTATTTGTTGATAAGAAAATAAATCTACAATTTATGTTAATCACCTAGCAGGTATTTTCAGCCTTTCCTAAATTTTTTTTTTCAATATTTTCCCAAGTTTAATTCCTTTCATTTATTGTGCTTTATTGTTTATATTTCACAGTAGAGATTAATGGAGTAAATCCTTCAAAAATGTAAGTGCTCTGGAAAAATCCAGACAGGTTTAGAGAAACCCTTGAAGACTCGGAAAACTTTAAAAGATTTTTTCAGGAATCTAAAAAAAAATTAATGTTTAGCAGTTTATGGATATTTTCAGGGATTTCAACCAAATGTATAAATTAATAAATCTGAGTAAATGCTGCGAGAATCCTGGAAACAATTATGAAGGAGACAAAAACGATACTTCAAGAATTTTACTATGAGAAATTCATACAGGAATTCATAGTCAAAAACTTAAAACAAACTCATTTGAAATTTCATGGAAGAAGGATAATAAAGAAAGAGTAAATTTCGCAAGAATTCTTTAAAAAATGTATAAAACAATTCATGAACAAATCATATGACAATTCAATCGAAAAATAAGAAATATTCTTGAAGGAATTCTCATGAAAATGTTCCAGAAATAGCTGGTAGAATTATTCGTGGTATTCCGGGAGCATTCTTTGGGAGATTCGGGGAACTTCGTCAGTTTTTGAAGAAATCCTAGAATGCATTTTTGTGATAAAAAAACTCTGTATTCATCCGGAAAAACAAATTTGGAGGAACAACCGGAAAACCCAATTGAGAACTTGCTTAAGAAATTCCTGGTGGAATCAATAAAGGATTTCTCTCTACATGAAATTATTTCAGAAATTCAAGCAGTACGTGGTTCTTGAATAAACCCTTTGAGAAACTCCAAAAAGCAGAAGTTTATAATGAAATTGCTGTAGACATTCCGAAAGGATTGTTTTCATGTTTTTGAACGAATATCTGCTCGATTTTAGCAATAATTCCTAGAGCATTCTACGAATAATTACTAGATGGCTTCTAAAGAGCACCTCTGAAAAAATCATGAAAAATTGTTGGAATGATTTTTGAAGGAGTCTCTAGACAAATCCCCACATGAACTCCGGAAACAACTTAAAGGTGTCGTAGGCATAATCAGTTGAAGAATTCATAGTAAAATTCACTTAAAATCCTAGACAAATTACTTGATGAGGTTCTTCATCAAAGGCATAGCAGAATTTTTATTGGAGGTAGTATCGTTGAAGTGGTCAAGGATTTCCTGAAGAAAATTCTGGAGAAATTCCTTAAAGCATCCTTTGAAAATTTGCTGGTAGAATATCTGAGAGAATGAGTAGAGGAATCTCTTGAAGGATTTCTGGAGAGATCCCTATAATAAAACCTGAGAGAGAGGAGACAGCTCACTGACAACTGGTTTGTTTTCTTGGCTTCTTTGATTTCTTCTTCTCATGTTTTGGTTGTGCACAATGGTTCAGAGAGCACAAACTGGGTCAAAACCATTTTCACATCCCATTTGTTATCAAAAGGATCATAAAAATTAAAAATGTTCAATAGCAATTGGAGTCCAATCGACAATATTCAAATATGCAACTATTTTATATGCGATAGCACCGGAAAACAACCTAAATTTTCAATCACATCCAGTTTTAGTTTGGTTAAATTTTGACGGTTTTTCACGATCTGCCCTTCGAATGTGCGGTTTTCCAGTGACAGTTGATGACAGGTTCCCATGACTTTTGGGAGCTCGCAATACTGCTGTTAAATGCGCGAGCAATCGAGCAGCGCTAGCAGTCATTTTTTCCATGGGCAACAAAAAGGGGGTAACTTGCATGCAAGTGCGCTAGCAGTTTAGATTAAATATTTTCTTGTATACAAGTTGCTCGCGCCGATTTTCACCGGTTGAACCAATTAAATCATTTTTGGCTATTTTGAGGAAAACCATGAAAATGTATTTTCTGGAATAATTTTGTGACAACATTAGCGCATTTCCTCAAGGGGATACGCGGGAACACGATACGCGAAGGAACCAGGAAAGGAACAACCGCGATTTTGCTAACTTTCTACTTCATACTTATGGGATATAACGTTGCGGTGTTTCATCAGACACGGTTGTACCTTTCCTGGACCATTCGCTGCATGGAATTTTGGGCAAATGCGCGTTTTTTAGGAAACTTTAACATTACGCCACAGACTGTCTGTCTGTGATTAGGCCTGACTTGTTTGTCAAATATTGCAAATATTACGAAATTACATAATGCAGTTTACTTAGCTTAGCTTAGAGCTTTAGACTGACTACACTGCCGTGAATCGCAAGTCAGTCCCATCTGTAAAAAGTAGGCATTGAGATAATGGGCTGTGAAGTTCCCAAACTCATTTTCCATGCGAATATTCAAAAAATTTCAGAGGATTGGAACATGTTCATATTGTCGCACCGCCACCAAAACGGATCGCGCCAGTGAAAGTCGCGACGCGCCTCAATTCGCCGCATTTTAAAATCAGTTTTTTAGTGTGGCGCTGCAAAAATAGATTTTTATGAACACAGCGCACTATTCACATATTAGCTGCGACGCTCGGGGCCCGACTAAACAATAATTTAAAAAAATGTTGATCTTGATTTCTACCGGATACATAATATCTCAATGAAACTTTCACAATTTGATTTTCACTACAATATCTTTCCGAGAAAAATATAAAGATGGTCAAAATACGATTCATTTTTGTGTTACATAGTGCGGGAATCTGTAGTGGGACTGATATGCGGTTACTTTTCATTATGGGACAATTTAACTTGCTGTTTTTTCCTATTTTTTTCAGAATAAATCACATTATCTCATTACTGCAGCTGAAAGAGCATTAGAAGTTATGTTGAAAACTGAACTCAACCCAATTTTGACGAAAATGCAGATGGGAATGACTAGCGATTCACGGCAGTACACATTTCAACGGTTGCTATTCCGTGATTGACCAAAATCAGTGAAGATGCACAAAGAATCAATTAGAAGTTCAGCTGGGATTGGCCATAATCTTCTTCAATGTGCATAATTCAATGCCTCTATTTAAACAGGCCCCGTCATCGCAGTCAAGGGGGAATGTGGGAATCATAAAATTACATGAAGCACACAACTATTAAAAAAAATATCATATATTTGGCATTGACCCCTAATAGGACCAATGCAGACAGGTGCCTTATACTTGAAACAAGCACCCTGCACAGTAATTCTGTCCCTCTAGGCCTGAATTGTTTGTCAATAGTCAAATATAGCAAATATCATAAAATTACATGAAGCACACAACTATTGAAAAAAATCATATATTTGGCATTGACTCCTAATGGGACCAATGCAGGCAGGTGCATTATACTCCAATCAAGCCCCCTGCACAGTTGTTTTGTTTCTCTAGGCCTGAATTGTTTGTCAATAGTCAAATATTGCAAATATCATGAAATAACATGAAGCACACAACTATTGAAAAAAATCATATATTTGGCATTGACCCCTAATGGGACCAATGCAGGCAGGTGCATTATACTCCAATCAAGCCCCCTGCACAGTTATTTTGTCCCTCTAGGCCTGAATTGTTTGTCAATAGTCAAATATTGCAAATATTATTAAATTACATGAAGCACACAACTATTGAAAAAAATATCATATAGTTGGCATTGACCCCTAATGGGACCAATGCAGGCAGGTGCATTATACTCTAATCAAGCCCCCTGCACAGTTATTTTGTCCCTCTAGGCCTGAATTGTTTGTCAATAGTCAAATATTGCAAATATCATGAAATTACATGAAACACACAACTATTGAAAAAAAATCATATATTTGGCATTGACCCCTAATGGGACCAATGCAGGCAGGTGCATTATACTCCAATCAAGCCCCCTGCACAGTTGTTTTGTTTCTCTAGGCCTGAATTGTTTGTCAATAGTCAAATATTGCAAATATCATGAAATTACATGAAGCACACAACTATTGAAAAAAATCATATATTTGGCATTGACCCCTAATGGGACCAATGCAGGCAGGTGCATTATACTCCAATCAAGCCCCCTGCACAGTTATTTTGTCCCTCTAGGCCTGAATTGTTTGTCAATAGTCAAATATTGCAAATATTATTAAATTACATGAAGCACACAACTATTGAAAAAAATATCATATATTTGGCATTGACCCCTAATGGGACCAATGCAGGCAGGTGCATTATACTCTAATCAAGCCCCCTGCACAGTTATTTTGTCCCTCTAGGCCTGAATTGTTTGTCAATAGTCAAATATTGCAAATATCATGAAATTACATGAAACACACAACTATTGAAAAAAAATCATATATTTGGCATTGACCCCTAATGGGACCAATGCAGGCAGGTGCATTATACTCTAATCAAGCACCCTGCACAGTTATTTTGTCCCCCTAGGCCTGAATTGTTTGCAATAGTCACATATTGCAAATATCATGAAATTACATGAAGCACACAACTATTGAAAAAAATATCATATATTTGGCATTGACCCCTAATGGGACCAATGAAGACAGGTGCCTTATACTCAAAACAAGCACCCTGCACAGTTATTTTGTCCCTCTAGGCCTGAATTGTTTGTCAATAGTCAAATATTGCAAATATCATGAAATTACATGAAACACACAACTATTGAAAAAAATCATATATTTGGCATTGACCCCTAATGGGACCAATGCAGGCAGGTGCATTATACTCTAATCAAGCACCCTGCACAGTTATTTTGTCCCTCTAGGCCTGAATTGTTTGTCAATAGTCAAATATTGCAAATATCATGAAATTACATGAAGCACACAACTATTGAAAAAAATATCATATATTTGGCATTGACCCCTAATGGGACCAATGGAGACAGGTGCCTTATACTCAAAACAAGCACCCTGCACAGTTATTTTGTCCCTCTAGGCCTGAATTGTTTGTCAATAGTCAAATATTGCAAATATTATTAAATTACATGAAGCACACAACTATTGAAAAAAATATCATATATTTGGCATTGACCCCTAATGGGACCAATGCAGGCAGGTGCATTATACTCTAATCAAGCCCCCTGCACAGTTATTTTGTCCCTCTAGGCCTGAATTGTTTGTCAATAGTCAAATATTGCAAATATCATGAAATTACATGAAACACACAACTATTGAAAAAAAATCATATATTTGGCATTGACCCCTAATGGGACCAATGCAGGCAGGTGCATTATACTCTAATCAAGCACCCTGCACAGTTATTTTGTCCCCCTAGGCCTGAATTGTTTGCAATAGTCACATATTGCAAATATCATGAAATTACATGAAGCACACAACTATTGAAAAAAATATCATATATTTGGCATTGACCCCTAATGGGACCAATGAAGACAGGTGCCTTATACTCAAAACAAGCACCCTGCACAGTTATTTTGTCCCTCTAGGCCTGAATTGTTTGTCAATAGTCAAATATTGCAAATATCATGAAATTACATGAAACACACAACTATTGAAAAAAATCATATATTTGGCATTGACCCCTAATGGGACCAATGCAGGCAGGTGCATTATACTCTAATCAAGCACCCTGCACAGTTATTTTGTCCCCCTAGGCCTGAATTGTTTGCAATAGTCACATATTGCAAATATCATGAAATTACATGAAGCACACAACTATTGAAAAAAATATCATATATTTGGCATTGACCCCTAATGGGACCAATGAAGACAGGTGCCTTATACTCAAAACAAGCACCCTGCACAGTTATTTTGTCCCTCTAGGCCTGAATTGTTTGTCAATAGTCAAATATTGCAAATATCATGAAATTACATGAAACACACAACTATTGAAAAAAATCATATATTTGGCATTGACCCCTAATGGGACCAATGCAGGCAGGTGCATTATACTCTAATCAAGCACCCTGCACAGTTATTTTGTCCCTCTAGGCCTGAATTGTTTGTCAATAGTCAAATATTGCAAATATCATGAAATTACATGAAGCACACAACTATTGAAAAAAATATCATATATTTGGCATTGACCCCTAATGGGACCAATGGAGACAGGTGCCTTATACTCAAAACAAGCACCCTGCACAGTTATTTTGTCCCTCTAGGCCTGAATTGTTTGTCAATAGTCAAATATTGCAAATATCATGAAATTACATGAAGCACACAACTATTGAAAAAAATATCATATATTTGGCATTGACCCCTAATAGGACCAATGAAGACAGGTGCCTTATACTCAAAACAAGCACCCTGCACAGTTATTTTGTCCCTCTAGGCCTGAATTGTTTGTCAATAGTCAAATATAGCAAATATCATTAAATTACATGAAACACACAACTATTGAAAAAAAATCATATATTTGGCATTGACCCCTAATGGGACTAATGAAGACAGGTGCCTTATACTCAAAAAAAGCACCCTGCACAGTTATTTTGTCCCCCTAGGCCTGAATTGTTTGTCAATAGTCACATATTGCAAATATCATGAAATTACATGAAGCACACAACTATTGAAAAAAATATCATATATTTGGCATTGACCCCTAATGGGACCAATGCAGGCAGATGCATTATACTCCAATCAAGCCCCCTGCACAGTTATTTTGTCCCTCTAGGCCTGAATTGTTTGTCAATAGTCAAATATTGCAAATATCATGAAATTACATGAAACATACAACTATTGAAAAAAATCATATATTTGGCATTGACCCCTAATGGGACCAATACAGGCAGGTGCATTATACTCTAATCAAGCACCCTGCACAGTTATTTTGTCCCTCTAGGCCTGAATTGTTTGTCAATAGTCAAATATTGCAAATATCATGAAATTACATGAAGCACACAACTATTGAAAAAAATATCATATATTTGGCATTGACCCCTAATGGGACCAATGGAGACAGGTGCCTTATACTCAAAACAAGCACCCTGCACAGTTATTTTGTCCCTCTAGGCCTGAATTGTTTGTCAATAGTCAAATATTGCAAATATCATTAAATTACATGAAGCACACAACTATTGAAAAAAATAATCATATATTTGGCATTGACCCCTAATGGGACCAATGGAGACAGGTGCCTTATACTCAAAACAAGCACCCTGCACAGTTATTTTGTCCCTCTAGGCCTGAATTGTTTGTCAATAGTCAAATATTGCAAATATCATGAAATTACATGAAACATACAACTATTGAAAAATATCATATATTTGGCATTGACCCCTAATGGGACCAATGCAGGCAGGTGCATTATACTCTAATCAAGCACCCTGCACAGTTATTTTGTCCCTCTAGGCCTGAATTGTTTGTCAATAGTCAAATATTGCAAATATCATGAAATTACATGAAGCACACAACTATTGAAAAAAATATCATATATTTGGCATTGACCCCTAATGGGACCAATGCAGGCAGGTGCATTATACTCTAATCAAGCCCCCTGCACAGTTATTTTGTCCCTCTAGGCCTGAATTGTTTGTCAATAGTCAAATATTGCAAATATCATGAAATTACATGAAGCACACAACTATTGAAAAAAATATCATATATTTGGCATTGACCCCTAATGGGACCAATGGAGACAGGTGCCTTATACTCAAAACAAGCACCCTGCACAGTTATTTTGTCCCTCTAGGCCTGAATTGTTTGTCAATAGTCAAATATTGCAAATATCATGAAATTACATGAAACATACAACTATTGAAAAAAATCATATATTTGGCATTGACCCCTAATGGGACCAATGCAGGCAGGTGCATTATACTCCAATCAAGCACCCTGCACAGTTATTTTGTCCCTCTAGGCCTGAATTGTTTGTCAATAGTCAAATATTGCAAATATCATGAAATTACATGAAGCACACAACTATTGAAAAAAATATCATATATTTGGCATTGACCCCTAATGGGACCAATGGAGACAGGTGCCTTATACTCAAAACAAGCCCCCTGCACAGTTATTTTGTCCCTCTAGGCCTGAATTGTTTGTCAATAGTCAAATATTGCAAATATCATGAAATTACATGAAGCACACAACTATTGAAAAAAATATCATATATTTGGCATTGACCCCTAATGGGACCAATGCAGGCAGGTGCATTATACTCTAATCAAGCACCCTGCACAGTTATTTTGTCCCCCTAGTCCTGAATTGTTTGTCAATAGTCACATATTGCAAATATCATGAAATTACATGAAGCACACAACTATTGAAAAAAATATCATATATTTGGCATTGACCCCTAATGGGACCAATGCAGGCAGATGCATTATACTCCAATGAAGCCCCCTGCACAGTTATTTTGTCCCTCTAGGCCTGAATTGTTTTTCAATTTTTTAGAATTTTTCTAGGGATAACCATAGAAGTAACCTCAGAGATTCCATAATGAATTCCTTGAAAGATTCTTTCAATTTTTTTTTTAAAAAGTCATTAGTGCTCATGTATGATATGAATGGATCATAAATGTATCCAATGATTTTTACATCATTTTCAGATTGAGATTGAGATGAGATTTCAATTATTATTTTCTTCAGGGATTTTATAAAATTTCGTTCAAAATTATCGTATAGATTTCAATCAGAGAATTTCTACAGAAGTTACTCCAGTGATTGTGATTAAGATTCCTTCAGGAATTTTTCCAGAAATTATAAGGAAATTTCACAAAGATTTCTTCAAAGAATGTTCTTAGTCATTTTCTCAGGAATATCTCCAGATAAAGATCAATGTTTTTTTCAGAAATTATTGATGATTTTTTTTTTCCAAAACCTGGAGTTATTTCAGCAGGAAATCTGAAAGTAACATCTGATGAAATTCGATTTAGTTTGAAAGTAACCCTTGATGAACTCCCACAAAGTTCTCTGAAAGAATTCTTGAGGAAGTCTAGAAGGATTTCGTAATTGAATTGCTAAGATGATTGAAATTACTAGAGTATTTACTGTAGAATTAGCTGTGGTGTGAACTTGTGAAGGAGCAATGAAGATTTTATTTGAAAAGATTCACAAAAAAATGTTTGGAAGACCTTCAGGAGTAATTTTGCATGAAATGTGGGAGAAACAGAGTTTGGATTTTGATCCGAATAATCCGAATGACCCATGTTCGGAGAACCGTTATTCAGACCCATAATTCGTGAACCGTAGCAGTTCGTGGTACTTCGCAATTGATGAGCCCTATGAATGTTGATATTCATTCTCTCGATTGGCACGTGACGAGAGAGCATTCAAGAGCAGCAACTTCCACAGACGACTACGCAGCTAAGCCATTGGAGAGATTTAAGTTTTGCTTTAAATTGATAAAAACTTTTGTGTTTTCCGGTAATGCAATACTTAGCAACTTAATTATAACGTATTGATATATTAATCATCTTTTTGATTTCAAACATAATACAAAAAAAAAACTTATTTGCTTCTGATTTTTTTTTATCAGAACGGGAGATTGCAGCAAATTTAACACGTGGTATCACACATTGATCGGCACCATACAGAGTATGGAGTGTGTATTTCTTTTTCAATTTGTGATTCTTTATCTTCCTCGAACGATGGAAGTCATTCGTGTAGTGTGAATGCGGGCGGATGAGAGTGAATAAAGTATGGCTCGTGTGTCAATAAACGTTGAATTTTCCAAAGCCTGGGGAGAAATCTGTAGAGAAATTTCTGAAGGAGCTTCATGAATAATTACTGGGAGAATATTGATTATATATCCCCGGGTGATCCCACAAAGAATTTTGGGAGCAGCTCCTAGGGAAATTTCTGAAAGGATAACTGGAAGAACTAGAATTAAAATTCCCATTGATCTTTTAGGAAAAATCTCAAAATGAATTTATTCAAAAACTGTAGAATGTTTTTTTTTTTTTTGATAACTCTTGTAGGAAACTTTGGAAGATCTTCTATAGTTACAACTGGGGAAATCAAAATAGTCTAGAAAAGCATTGTAGTGCTCATTTTCTGGAATTTCCTGGAGCAAATTACGAAAAACATACTCTATCCTTTCCTTTAAACGACGCTGGAAGATAAGTTGAGACACTTGGTGGTGGAATCAATAGAGACCTGTCTGAAGCAAATCCCAGAAGTATACCTGAAGAGATCTTTGTATAAATCACTAGAAGAATTCCTCAAGTATATCCTCAAGGAATCTGAAGAGAAATTCTCGAAGAACCTGTGAAAAAATCGCATAATAGTCTCTGAATGTATCTCTGGAACCCCTTTTAAAACAAGATTCACTTTAAGCAGAATGAAGAAAAAAATGACAAACACTGTCCCGAAGATGGTAACTGATTTATTTTTACAACTATAATTGAAATGAAAATCGGCAAGTTTAAGAATATGGCCTGTAACATACCTCCAAATTAATTCCAGATACAATTATGGGCCCCTCACATTTAGGTAGATCCGCCTGAATAACAAAATTAAACCGATTTATCGAAAATAAATTTTGAATAGGTATTTAGACAACTCTAATCACTAACGACATTGATCATGGGGCCCCTACGCAATGCCGATCAAGGAGTTTTCTAGAAATCAATATCATAATAATGAATGGTATTCTTACCACAATTTGGGGGCCCTTATGAACTCGGGGCCCGGTGCGGACCGCACCCACCGTACCCTCCTAGCTACGCTACTGCTCCTTGGTCTTGCGGACGATCCTTACTGGAGTCGATCGCAGGTCAGTGGAGGAGGTTTCCGAGGCTCTGAAGAATTCGTTGAAGAATATCTTCAAAGCTTCCTCCCGCAATATTTTTAAGGATTCCCCCTGATACTCCTTCAAGAATTCTTTTATGAATTTCTCCACAAATTCTTAAGTGAATTCTTGCAAACATTTCTTCAGGAATTTTCCTTTGAGATGTTGGAATAGAGATAGTGTCGCACCTCAGGTAGAAGAATCGTCGGTTGAGGAGCATGCGTCTTCGTAGGTAAAAGTGTGGAAGATTTGTTGTGAGAGATATGATATTTGTGTAGGATATTGAATTGTAAATGTATATATATATATATGTGTACGGGCTAGCCTCACTAGGATCTGCGTGGTCTTAGCGGACTAGCTCCTCAACATGAGATACATCCAAGGATTCCTCTAGGAACTCCTCTTAAGTTTCTTTCTGGGATTTCTCCTAGCACTAGGGATTTGTTCAGAATCTCCTCCAAGGCTTTTTACAGGAATTCTTCCAGAAGCTTCTCTAAAGATTATATCAGGACTATCTCCTTGAATGCATTCAGGAATATTTACAAAGATTTCTCGTGGAATCTTTCTAGGGCTCCCTCAAGGAATGCCTTAGATTACATTCCTTCAGGCACATTCTGAAGAAAAGAAATGCTACCAAGAATACCTCCAAGAGCTTCTCCAAGGATTCCTTCAAAAATACTTCCAAGGTTTACTACACGAACTACACAAGAAATAACTTTAAAAAATCTTCTAAGAATACTGTCAGGGATTCTTTAGGAATAACTTCATGGTTTCTTCAAGGAATACCTCCAAGTAGAGGAATATCTTTCAGGATTCCTCCATAAATTACTGCTTAGATTTCGCTATCTCGTAGATTCCTCCTGAAATTTCCTGGGTTCCTCCTGGATAAACTTCATGATATTTTTATCAATTCCTCCGGGGATTTGTATAGGAGCTATCTAGTAACCTCCAGTAACTCCTTCAGTGATTCTTTCGGAGATACCTAATTATTAATCCAGAAGTACTTTCATTTTTTCCTCCAAGAATATATCTAGGAACTTCTCTAAAAATAACTATAATAATATATATATATATATATATATATATATATATATATATATATATATATATATATATATATATATATATATATATAGAATATCCAGCTTTTTACGCTAGCTATAAATCAACAAGGGGTAATTCAGTTTTGACATTTCTTGGGTACACATTTTATAGTTACGTCATAGCAGGCAATGATTTTATGTTGTTGATTGAACTGTCATTAATTTTCACTCGATGTGTTTTGCAACAAAATTATCTTCGTATTCAACTTTTTACATTGAGATAAAACATTTTCTTATATTTTTTTATTTATTTCGTATGATTTCAATCAAATAATAGGATCCATTAAAAGTTTCCTGATGTGAACGAGTACCCATACAATTTTTGGATAATTGGCCTAATTGGTGTGGATTTTGGAACTTTACGAATGAGAATATTGAGCGCTTTTCTACGCAAGCAAGACACTGAATAAATGGCTATCGTGAAATTAAAGTTTTCAAATTTTGCTTGAACCCGCTACAAACTGAAAGCTTTTCATGGAAATGAGCAGGTTTCACTTTTTTTAGCAAGGAAAGTATTAACGAACGACCTTAACGAACTACTAGTTTAGCAAACTAGTAGTTCTACTTTAGCGAACGAGCGAAACCCTCAGCGCCAACTTCCTCGCATTTGTGATAGGTTTGTCAAGAAAGTCCTCCCTGATCGCAATATTATTTCTTCTCCCACAAACTTCCTAAACGAATTTTAAATTCTAACATTATTAGTAACGATGGATGGCACTAGATCCCACACGAAGTTACGGTTAACGAATAACCTCTTTGTCGTCCCTATTCACATTAATAGTACTGCTAGTCAAAGACAAATTAAATCAGTTTTCTTGATTACTAATGAAAATTATCCATCCAGGCTCAAATCCAGGTTACATCCAGGCTCAGATGGTCTTTTGTGTCAATGGAGCATAATACTCCACTCCTTCCATCATTGGCGGATAAATAAATCTTTCTGAAAGCGAGCACCTAAAATGAATAAGAGCAAATAATATAGGTAAAAATAAAGAATAAAGTATGATTTTTTTTGGAAACACTTCTTGGGTTTGGTTTCCTGGAAACACGTTCATCAACAACAATAATTTGCTCCATCACGAAGGTTGCTGTGATCCAACTATAAACAAAAATATAGTGTTGGCAAGAAATGTCAGAAAGGGGTGATTCAAATATTATGGCGTGCTAGCGTAAAAAGCTGGATAGAATATATATATATATATATATATATATATATATATATATATATATATATATATATATATATATATATATATATATATATATATATATATATATATATATATATATATATATATATATATATATATATAGAATATAGAAAGAAACTTAAGAGGAGTTCCTAGAGGAATCCTTGGATGTATCTCATGTTGAGGAGCTAGTCCGCTAAGACCACGCAGATCCTAGTGAGGCTAGCCCGTACACATATATATATATATATATATATACATTTACAATTCAATATCCTACACAAATATCATATCTCTCACAACAAATCTTCCACACTTTTACCTACGAAGACGCATGCTCCTCAACCGACGATTCTTCTACCTGAGGTGCGACACTATCTCTATTCCAACATCTCAAAGAAAATTCCTGAAGAAATGTTTGCAAGAATTCACTTAAGAATTTGTGGAGAAATTCATAAAAGAATTCTTGAAGGAGTATCAGGGGGAATCCTTAAAAATATTGCGGGAGGAAGCTTTGAAGATATTCTTCAACGAATTCTTCAGAGCCTCGGAAACCTCCTCCACTGACCTGCGATCGACTCCAGTAAGGATCGTCCGCAAGACCAAGGAGCAGTAGCGTAGCTAGGAGGGTACGGTGGGTGCGGTCCGCACCGGGCCCCGAGTTCATAAGGGCCCCCAAATTGTGGTAAGAATACCATTCATTATTATGATATTGATTTCTAGAAAACTCCTTGATCGGCATTGCGAAGGGGCCCCATGATCAATGTCGTTAGTATATATATATAAATAAAAATGGAATGGTGTTTGTATGTCACGAAATGGCTTACGAACGGGTCAACGGATTTAAATGATTCTTTCTTAGTTTTGTTTGTCAAGGGTTCCGACGTGTTTGTGTGTATAAAAATCCTAGGATATTCACCGGGAAAGTTGAAAAAACAAGCGCGAACGAAACTGTCATTTTATATGGGACGGTCAAAAGCGTTTTTCAACAGCCTACTTGATGGCAAGACGAAGTTTGCCGGGACCACTAGTATATATATATATATATATATATATATATATATATATTTTTTTTTTTTTTTTCAGGAGCACCACCAGTGTTTTCTCTAGGAATACCTCCAAGGATACCGTCAGTTATAATCCTATGGATCTCTCCTAGAAAAAGTTCAAAGATTTTTTCAGAAATATCTCCATTAATATTTCAAAAGATTGCTCCAGGTAAACCATAAAGATATCCTTCTGGAATGCTGTTTAAACTCCTTCAGAAATTATTCTAAAAATTTCTTCGGTGACTCCTGCACGCATTCTTCTAACGAGTTTTCAAGGAGTTCCTCCAAAAATTCCTTTAGGGTTTCATCCGACAATTTCCTTAGGAATCTCTCTAAGGATTCCTTCCGGAGTTCCTCCATTGATTTCTCCTGGAATTCTTCCAGAGTTTTTCCCTGTTTTAAAGAATAACTTCTTGGATTTCCCTCGGAACTTCTGAAATGCCTTCAAAATTCCATCTTTGAGTAATTTTAGAATATTTTCCTGATCTTTTCAATAATTCTTATGGAGATTTCTACAGTTACCCCTTCAGGAATTATTCTAAAAATCTTCCAGAAGTTTCTCCACGAATATCTTCAAAGGTTCTTCCAAATATGCCTCCAAACATTCCTTCAACAAAATTTTTAAGGTTTTCTCCAATAATACCCGGAAACTCCTCTAGCAATTTTTCGTTGAATTACTCCAAAAGTTCTTTCAATTTTTTCCCGTGTATTTACAGGTTTTTTTTCTCTAATTTCACTAGTTGTACTTCTAGCAAGGACACCTCCAGGAATTCTTCCAGGAATTTATCTACAAATTCCTATACATAGCTTCAGGAATTCCAAGAAGAGTTGCTCAGGAGTTTCTACCAGCAGCTCCTCCATAGTTTACTCTAGGAGTTCTTCCAGGGTATGCTTCATCATTTTTTTACAGAAATTGGTCCAGGAATTCTTCGAAAGATTTCTCTAGAAATATCCCTAGTTACCTAAAATTTCTAAAGTATTTCCTTCTAAGATTTTTTTAAGAATTTCTCCAACTAAATATCAAAACTTCAACGGTTGGTGAAATATTTTCAAGAATTTCTAGAGGAATATATTCAATGCATTATTGGGCCTTCCTTAGTCGAGTGGTTAGAGTCCGCGGCTACCAAGCAAAGCCATATTGAAGGTGTCTGGGTTCGATTCCCGGTCGGTCCAGGATCTTTTCGTAATGGAACTTTCCTTGACTTCCCTGGGCATAGAGTATCATCGTACCTGCCACACGATATACGAATGCGAAAATGACAACTCTGGCAAAGAAAGCTCTCAGTAAATAACTGTGGAAGTGCTCATAAGCAGGCTCTGTCCCAGTGGAAACGTTAATGCCATGAAGAAGAAGATACTCAATGCAAAGACAAGGCTTCCATGTTCCTTACAGTGTGTGTTTGTGTGTGTGTGTATTCCGTCTAACACCCACTGTCCGGCAGTGATATCATGGAAAAAACCTTTCTGCAATGCTACTTTGCTTTTGCAGATAGCTTTAGTCCAGGAGTTAGAAGGTGATAGCTCTATTGCAGATCCAGTGACCCATTTCAGAATGGCTGGAGAGACACGTCCATTCAGAAGTCACCTTCACTTACAATAAGCCCCGAATGTGTGCATTACCGTCATCAAATGGATAATGATAATACAAATACACTTCCAAATTCTGAAATATACTATTCAGAACTTGCACGTATTTAGTTTATAAAAGCAACAATCATATTTAATCAGAACAATCTCACCAAATTCGTCCAAGTTGGCCACGGCACTGTCATCACCATGGAAACCACCATCGAAGGCCTCCATGTTCCTTGCAGTTGCCCAAAATGTTATGGCAGATAAGGTAATATAGCAAAATCTAAAATCTCGTGATAAGTATACTGCCCATAAACGCATAATGTGAATAGGAAATCCAGCAGACATGGGACTGATATGCGTTTATGGGCAGTATATTGCGATCATCAAACTTGGGTACCGTTTGCAGTACCAAGGGACCAAATGCAGAATGAGTACCACTTTTAGTACTGAACCCGTCTACTACACCTCTATTCGTCTCTGTTCAAAGTATTTTTTTAAAATTCTCTGAAGGAATGCTTAAAAAATATCTCAAAATAAATCAGTGTTGCAATTCATAAAAGAACTATTGTTGCAGTCCAAAGATGAAATCCATAAGAAAACTCTGGAGAAAATCTATAGGAATCTCTGAAGATCTATAGGAATGTCTGAAAAATCAATCGCATTAAGAAATTTCTTAGGATGAATTATCTGGTGAACTTTCTAGTACAACTTAGTACAGAATATCTGGAAAAACATTTGTATGAACTTGTGAAAGAATCATTATAGGTAGAATTTCAGAAAGAAATTGCAAGGAGAAAATTTTGAAAGGAATCCTTGATGATACACTTGTGAAAAGTACTTGAAAAATTGCTTGATGAATGTTTAAAAATTTTCTTAAAAAAAAATCTGATGATTTTTTTTGCAAAAAAAGAATAGCCACATTCCTGAAAAAATTCGTGTAGTAATCTTGTAATAATCATTAAGAAATTTATCTATTATCTAACCTAAAGAATTCTTTTTTTACTTTAAATGGTCATCAATTTCAAACTATTGTATGTGAGGTGTCATGGTGGTTACTCAAAGTGACTCACTGAGTTACTAGCTCCCCAGAGTAAAAAAATTTGTTTGTCCAATTTTTATCAAAAAAATCTGATAAATTGATGCAAATAGCGCAGTAGGATAGTAAGATCTCATCCCGAAGAATGATTAATTTTCCTTTGCGGTTTATTTCATTGTTTCCGCTCACAACCCAGAGAAGTAACATACTGTAATGAGAAAGAAAATTGCGCCCAATGATTCAGACATTATAGCAAACTCTAGCACCATCTTCTTGAAAGATTAAAATCATCTAATGCACATTGTACCCCTATAATTCTGGGAAATTGTTGTAAAATTTGATCCGTTCACCTCTGAATAGTGTAAAATCATAAAATGAATATTGCGGCCTTGTGATTGAGCAAAAATGCAAAAGGCGCCAACCTTCTCAAAGAGTAATATCCTCAGTACTATCATGTGTAACGCATTGCGCCCCATACCTTCTTATTGTTACGTGTGATTAGGCAGTTTTCCACCCTAGTGAGTGGGCTTAAACTATTGTATGGTAATTATGCCGCTGTCAAATATGAAAAAATAATGATTTGTAACATTCACGAAACACCTACAGGAATAATTAAATGCAAATAGCACCCCTTTGATGTTTCCGCCACCCTCCAAAATGAGTAAAATCATACAATGAATGTTGCGCCTGTTCGATCAAGGTTTATGAAAAATACAACCTCGAAGATCAATAGCATATCACGGCGTGTCTAGTAGAACAATATTATCACAAAAAAATAGGTATCGCTAAATCTTTCACCCTTTCAAAAATATAGGCTTTTAGCTTTCATTTGACGTGTTCCCCAAAAAAAAAATCCACCGATGGATCCCGGTCATTATTTTTATTTAAAATTTTTGTTCCTTGAAGTAGATTATTTTCAAATATAATCATGGTAAAAGGCACTTTCATTTGAAATTTAGGCTACCATCGAGCTTGAGATTTTTATCCTAAATTTTAAATGAAAGTTGATGATACAAACATATAGAAGGTTACATGTTGTAATGGACAGAACTGTCCTATGTGATCTTGTGGATTAAATAGGCCATAAGATACTTATTCGTACAGTGAAGGACAACCTCAGTTGAATTCAACTAATTTTCATTCTTTTACCGAGATCCGCGCAGTCGAGTGGCCATCAAAATAATGTTATGGTATATGTTAGCAAAAAATCAAGTTTATTCATTCTGAAAAATATTACATAATTCATGACAATATCACATAGCTTTTCCTTTAATTACATAATTCAGTGTCAAATTCAGTTCCGAGATAAATCCCTCAGTCTGTTGAAAACTGTTTTTTTTTTATTTTGTATAATGGTTGACTGCCGTTCTACGCATATTTGCCCCGTGGAAGGTTTACAAAGAACATGAGCCAAGTAAGTGTAGAAAGGCAGTTGATGTGCTAGTAGATGATAGAACGGGGCAAGTGGAACATATAAAACATTCAGTAAATTTTCCAATAAAATTTTCAATTCCAAAAACTTTAATGGATCTGTCAATTTGTGATAGCATACAGGGAATAACTTTGACATTTATTAACCGATTGATTTGGTATATGTTTTGGCCCCCTCCAGAATCAATTAAAATTAAAAATAAACACGAAGCAAAATCTTCTCAATCAATTACTTGGCTCTTGTAAGGGACGAATGATCTTCAGGTTGAAGTCCCCCTTATCAAACAACAATAACGTGACTCTTGTTTTTGACAAAAATCTCTTCAGTGGTTACGTTATTTTAGAGAACACCATGCTTCTCTTACACAGCATCAGCGTGACGGTTCTGACTTCGGTGAATGTTTAACCGTCCGGCTGTCGATCGATTGGTTACTGTTATAACTAGCTTCTTGTTGTATGGGATTAGCGCAATTTTTCAAAATCTCATTGCAAAAAAAATACCGTTGTACAAGCGTCAATTTTATTCCAAAAATTAGGTTCTTTTCTGAATAATCCAAATTATGCTGTTTCACCATGAAGCAGCATATTCACTGCCTTCTGATTTTTCATGTTTTTAGGATACCCTACTCGAGGTGTCAGGTACCGTTTTGATTCATATTACGGACACTTAAGGCCTCAGTGAAGTATAACTCATCAGAAAGCGTATCAAATAAATCATTCTGCATGATTCCTCCGCGTAATCAAGCCTTCAAACCAATAAACTTTCGAATGGTGGGTGAAGATTTCGAGTCCACTACATGAATAATTTTAAATAAATAGAAATGTGTAGACATTTCATGATTTCATGAGACACTTCCTTACGTTTGCCTCATAATCCGGACACTTTTAATCGTTTTCCGGACAGCTCATGAAAGTCATAAATAGAAAAGTTTTTTTTTTGTTTTAATGTTCGAAAAAATAATTGAAAAAAAAAACAAAATTAATAGAGGAATTTCTCAAACAATACATAGCGGGAATTCTTGTCGAAAAATAAGGCTGAATTTTCAAGGAGTTTCGGCATGGCTAAGTTTTTTTCAGATGAATGGCAGAAATTTAGCCTGGTTTCCAATCCAAACAAATCCATCAAAAAATCTTTGGTTGATTTTGATTCAATTGTTTAGGTATTTTCACATGAATAAATTTACTGAATAATTTGACTAATTTTCTACAGATTTCAACAACATTTTTCAGAAAACTTTTCAATATTTTTTATAGAATTTTAGTGTAGTCAAATTCCTCAAGGAATATTGAAGGGTAGCTTTAGAACTTTTGCAAATTTCTTGGAAAATAGTCAAGTAATGTTGTCGGACTTATTCAAAGCTCCATACCTTTCATGTCTTCTTTTTATTGGTAAATTGATTCCGGAGAATGTTCCCGGAAAATGTTCCCGGATTTACCTAAAAAAAATCTTTCAACAGTTCAGTATTCCCTCGCAATTCCTCCGAAAAATCATTCATTTTGTCAAATCTAATACTGAGACATTTTGCTGAAAGTTCTACACTGTTAAAAATAATGAAGATTACACGTCATGTAAATTTCATTCATGCGATGTAAACATAACGTCATGTAAATTTAAGTCTGAAATCATGTAAAAATATGTTGTATGTCATGTAATCACTCAGGATCCTGCTGGTTTACATGACGTATAATTGAAGTTTACATGATACATCATGTAAATATCCATGATATTCCACGCTCCAATTATGTGCATTACATTTCTCAGAAATTTACACGTTTCGTTCGAACTGTGTACTAGAAATTCTTCTGTGAATTTCTTTAAATATTTTTCCCAAAAATTTCATTACAAATTCTTCCGCAAAGTTAATCAAAAGTCCTTAAAAAATGTGTCCAAAATACATCACAAAATGCGTCAAAAAATCTTCTATGTTTTTTTTCTAGAAATTTTGCTTCAAATTCCCGGATTATTTCAGAAATGGAAAGAAAATTGTTTTTGAAATTTCTCTTGCCTTCGAATCTTCAGAGGGAATTTGTTGAAAACCCCCATGGAAAAAAAAAAGATTTATTAAGATATCCATAAAGAAATTTTTATTGATCTTCCTTGAAACACTTCTCTACAAATAATTTCACCAATTGGTCGGTGTTCAGACAGACCGGATTAGATGATATTTTAGGCTTCTAAAGATAAGTAGAGGACTGTATAAATTTTGATACAGATGTGTTACGAAATTCATAAGCTTCAACATTACAGCAAACAAGGCAAATATTTGGTTATTCCAAATGCTTGAAGTACGTTTTCCAGAATTCATTCAGAAATACTTGCTCCAGTCTATCTAAACACCAATTGGTCGGTGTTAGAATTGTTAGAATACATATTCTTGGTTTGAATTTTTGTGCGATACGAGGGCAGAATTTCTAGAGGCTTTCTGGTAGAATTCTAGAAAACCAGAGGTCAAGGAAGGATATATTTCAAGAATAATTTTTAAAGAAGATTTTGATTGAACTTCTTAAAAAATTGCTTTATTTGTAAAATTATTAGAGAGGTTTTAACTATCCTGTAAATAACATAGTTTCTAGATTATAAATTATCTTTCATTGCATCGTTGCCCATCTATTGCTCTACCTGCTTCAACATTTTGTTGTTTTCCATTCTTCGCATGACGCTTTGAGGAACTTCGTACAAAAATCTTTCCATACTTCAAAAAGAAACATTTTGAAGAATCTTAAAAAAGGTAAAATAGAAGAGCTTAAAAAAATACAGAATTCTTATGCGTATGGTTCTTGATTTCTGAAAGTCCATAAGGAATTACTCAACAATTTTTTAAGTAATGCAAAAGTTTCCCCCAAGTTTCAAATTCATTAAAATATTACATTATGAGTTTTACTACAGTACATGTTCGGTTATGTTCTTAAAAATACCGGCAATATTTTCGGGTAAAACTTCTACAGTAGTACAAAAAAAATCGATATAAAAGTTTGTTTGGAATTTCTAAAGGTGGGGAAAATGAATTCTTCCTACATCAATATGTTCACAGTAGTATCATAAAACTTTAAAGTTCATATAAAAAATTATCTAAGATTTTAATTACACACATTCAGTATAAGTTCCATCCGTTTTAACACCAATCGTGTTCTATTGAAAAATCCGAAGAAAAAAGAAACAAAAATGTCTGTGTTAAATCCTTCAAGGACCTTTAAAGCTTTTCTCAGAGGTACATTGTCAAAAAGTTTCAGAAACTCTAAGGGGTTTAATTCTTAAATCTACGACAGGAATTTAGTATTTTTTCCGAATTATATCAAAGCTGCAATTATTCTAAAATCGCAAGATCCATACTGGAGTATCAAGATACCGTTAATTCGGGTGAAATTGATCGGTAGGGTGAAATTGATCATCGTGTCACACAATTTTATATTTTATTTATAGAGAACAAATATCAATGCAACCTTTGGAAAATGAACGTTGTATGCCTTAATTACTGCCGAATTGCATATTGTGAAGTTTTTTTTTATGCTAAAGAATGTTATTTCCATGAAAAAAAATGTAAAATTCCAGAATCATGTTTGATGTGGTATTGTGAGACATCTACAAAACTTCTAAGTTTATTTTACAAACTTCTAAGAGCTAGAGAAAAACCGGCGACCGTTCGTGATCGATCTTTATTGCGTACTGATCATATGGCGAACGGAGCGATAGCAACACAACCAAAAATTTATTATTACCTAGGCGTATATACGCACCACAACTGATAGCGTTAAGCTTTTTGAGAGAGTGAATTTGGTTGGGAGAAATTATGCTACCGTCTAGGGATGCTCAGAAAGAGCCAAATATTAAACTAATAATGTTTGTACTTAACATGCCGGCCACCTAAATTCTCTAGAGCAATTTAAAAATTATACTGACTTGATCTACTTATTCTAACACATATTGATTAGCACATTTTACAATTATTTGATCATACGAACTACGTTGTGTTGATTGAACTAGAAGCGAATCGTGATGGTTGATCCGTTGAAATCTTCTCGAACGGTAGCAAGCAGATCCTCGATGACTGTCGCTTATAGTCTGCACCATTCGGGGTTCGTACCTTCACTACCCTAACCACTCCGTCCGGGCCAGGGTAGACTTCGACGATGCGTGCAAGCGGCCACTCGATAGCCGCATCTCCTTCCTCCTTCAGGACCACCATTTGACCCACTTTCAGTTTAGTTACTTGTGGAAAACGTTGATTTTGATTGTGGAGCTGCGAGATGTACTCCTGTCTCCACCGCTTCCAATGTTGCTGTACCATTTGTTGCAACCCTTGGTAGTGTTGGAGCCGATTCAGAGGGATGTCCGTGTAGTCTGGATCGGGGATGGCCAGCAGCGACGACCCGGTCAAAAAATGTCCAGGTGTAAGGACGTTGAACTCATCTGGATCCTCCGATAAGGGTGTAAGCGGTCGAGAATTCATCACCGCCTCGATTTGGGTGAGTATGGTCGTCATGTCCTCGAACGATAACTTCTGCTGGCCCAGTACTCGAACTAGAGATGTCTTAGCGGACTTCACGGCAGCCTCCCATAGACCGCCGAAGTTAGGTGCTCTGGGTGGTATGAATTTCCAGACGATTCCTTGCCGTGAAGTTTCGTTGGAAATCGCAGTCTTCGCATCTGGGTCGTGCAACAGGTCGTAAAGCTCTCGAAGATAGTTGCTGGCACCCTTGAAGTTCAGACCGTTGTCCGAGTGGATTTCAGATGGCAGGCCCCGACGAGCCACGAATCTCCGCAGTGCAGCAAGGAAAGCGGCAGTGGTGAGGTCCCCTACCAGCTCAAGATGGACCGCCTTCGTAGCGAAGTACACGAAAACGGCTATGTAAGCCTTCTGCGCTGCTGCTCTTCGGTGGACAGGTTTGAGGTAGACAGGGCCACAGTAGTCTACGCCCGTGACGGTGAATGCTCGGGCAGGGGTTGTACGAGGTTTTGGGAGTTGACCAGGGGGTTGAGTTATAGGGACAGGGTTGCTTCGAAAGCATCGGATGCAGTTCCGAAAAGTAAAGGTTGCCAGTGCCTTACCACGAAGGGGCCAGAATTCTTGACGGATTTGGGCCAGCGTCATACGGGGGCCAGAATGGAGAGACATATTGTGGTAGGCGATTGCCATTTGCCGTGTGAAAGAATGGTTGCTTGGAAGGATCATGGGGTGCCGAACAGTGTATGATTCACCGGCCAGGCGTAGCCGGCCACCAACGCGAAGTATGCCGTGATGATCGAGAAAGGGATGGAGCAGCTTTAGCGATGAGTGGGCAGGTACGAATCGATGGCTGGCGAGCGCTTTTATTTCTGCGGCGAAGGGTTCCCGTTGAACACATCGTATTAGTGCGTATTTGGCTTCTTGTAAATCTGCGGCAGTCAGATTCGGGGATGCTGGGGGCAATCCGCGATGCTGACAATTCCGGATGAACTTGAGGCAATACGCTGTAATCCGCAGGAGTTTCCAGTAGCAAGAGTAACGGTCTAGAAGTGGATGGAGTTGAATTGATTCTGTCGCTACTAGAACGCCTTTCTTCTTCTCCAAGAGTTCCGCCGCTGGTGCCTCGTACGCTAAGTGCTGCTCATTGTTCCAGTGTTGGTCAAGCAGTGATAACCAGTGTGGACCGTGAAACCAACTCTGCATATCGACGAGGTCCTTCGGCATTACTCCTCTTGACGGAAGATCGGCGGGATTTTCGGTCCCCTTCACATGATTCCATCGATGTCCCTTTGTGAGCTCCTGAATGTGCGCAACTCGATTAGCGACAAATGTAGGCCAGACATATGGAGGCAGCTTCAACCAGGACAGCACAACCGTTGAATCTGACCAAAACCAGGTCTCGGTATCCTCCATTTTTAAGGCTTTGACAGTTGCACGGTAGAGTTTTGCAGCAATGTGGGCACCGCATAGTTCCAACTTCGCAAGAGTCGTCTTCTTCAATGCGGCAGGTCGAGATTTGGCTGCCAAGAGTTCGACTTTGATTTGCCCAGATTGATCGATAGATCTGGCGTAGATACACGCCCCGTAAGCAGCCTCGGAAGCATCTGAAAAGACGTGGAACTGGACCAACATGGGATGGTTGGTGAAAGCACGTCGTTCCACCTTGATGTTTACAAGAGCTGGTAGTTGTTCGTAGAACTTTGTCCACTGATCTGATAGTTCCTTGGACAATGGATCATCCCAGCCTTGTACAGCTATCCATAACACCTGCATGCGTATTTTGGCCCAAGAGATTACTGGAGCCGTAATGCCGCTGGGATCCCATAGTTGAGCGATGACAGAGTACACCTTTCGCCTAGTCCACTGCCCGTTTACAGTGAGATTCGAAACGTCGATGCCCAACAAATCCGGCCCTGGTTGCCAATGAATCCCAAGCGTCTTTACCTGTTCTTGGTCGAAGTTCAGCGTTGACTGCGTTCCCAAATCTTCCACAGCCAGTCCTTCCAACACACGTTTTGCATTGGAAACCCATTTGCGCAGTCGGAAACCTCCTTTAGGCATCAACTGCTCCAATTCCTGCCGTAATGCAAGAGCTTCTTCCTCGGAATTTGCGCCACCGATGTAATCGTCGACGTAGAAGTCGTTTGTGAGCGCCGCTTTCGCTCGGGGATGCTGATCACCTTCGTCTTCCGCTAATTGATGCAAACACCGAGTTGCCAGAAACGAGGATGGAGCCAAGCCGAACGTGACCCGGTTCATCTCGTATGTTGTAATCGGCTCTGACGGCGAGAATCTCCATAGAATCCGCTGTAGAGGAGTGTCATCAGGGTGCACCTTCACCTGCAGGTACATTTTTTCGATGTCACCAACAAGGGCGACGGAATGTTTCCGAAAGCGTAGAACCAGATCGAAAAGTGGATCTTGAAGGACTGGTCCTACCATCAGCGCCTCGTTCAAGGAATGGTTAGATGTCGTCTTGGCCGATCCATCGAATACCGGCCGAACCTTCGTCGTCGAACTCGCCTCTTTTATGACCGGATGGTGAGGCAAATAGCAAACGAGCCGCTTATCGTCCTTCAAGGCATCTTCTGGAACAATCTCCATGTGATTTTGGTCCAAATACGCCCTCATCGCTTCATTGTAGCCCTTCCGTAACTTTTCGTCCTTGTCCAGCCGCCGTTCCAACTGTACAAGTCTCCGCACTGCCATATCCTTCGATTCGCCGATCATCCGCTCGAAACCCATTCGCTTCGGCAGGCGCACTACGTATCTCCCCGTTGAGTCACGGGAAAATGTATTTCGAAAATATTGCTCGCAGTCCTGCTCTTCCTGGGTTTGACGGGGTACATCTTGCAATTCCTCGATCTTCCAAAAACGCTCGATTTTCTCATCCAGCGAGGTGTCAACCGTCACGTGGCAGCAAGGAACTGGATTGAGTTTGCCCAGATCTGCTTTACCAACAGCGATCCATCCGAAAACGGTATTGACGAAGAGTGGAAGTCCATCACCCACGCGTTGTATTTGAACTCGACCGTCATTCAACAACAAGAACTCGTAAAAATACTCCAACCCCAGCAGAAGATCGATAGGAGCACGCTCGTTGAAGCCAGGATCCGCCAGAACCATATCCGAGGGTAGGTTCCATGCATCGATAGGAATTGTCGTTGCCGGTTGATCTTCTGTCACCTTCTTGAGGACCAAGAACTCCATTGGAACAGAATAATCCGTGATACGCGAAACTATAGTTGCACACACAGAACTGCTTGTTTGAATCTGCGCGCTGCCGATTCCGGAAATAGGTACGCTAGCTCCTTTCCGCGGCAGTCTTAAAATCTGACACAACCTTTCCGAGATGATATTCGCCTGTGACCCGCTGTCCAGAAGCGCCCTCGCCGTATGTAATCGCCCATTGCGATCCTTCACCGATACGAGAACCGTTTATAGGAAAATATGCACCTCTCGAGACCCAACAGCTACGTTCGCCGCGTAGATGGTAGCGACAGAGCTCTGTACTGCCTGCCGAGGAACTTCCGTTGCCGATGAAACACCAGAACCGCCCGCTTGCGATTGTGCTGAGTCCTGAGCGCCTGCCGATGAACCAGAGCCCATTGCAGACACGCCAGGATGGAGTAGACTGTGGTGCTTCTTGTTGCACGTACGGCAACGGTACGATGACTTGCAATCCCGACTGTAGTGATCACGACGGAGACAGTTACTGCACAGCTTCTTGGAATTGACGATCTGGAACCGCTTATCCAGAGCCAGCTTTGCAAAAGCCGGACAGTTGGTGATATAGTGTGGCCCGTTGCAGGATACGCACTTCATCGACGAATTATCCGACGCTGTATTCACCGTTAACTTTGGGTTGAACTTCTTGAAGGACGTACCAGGAGCTGTAGGTTGAAAACGTTGAATATCAGGACGTTGATCGACCGCCACAGCATCCAGAATCCGGGTTTGACCTTCCAGGAACTCCATTACGTGCCGGAAAGTAGGATCCAGTTTCTTCAGCGCGTATTCTTCCCAATCCTTCTGAGTAGAATCATCGAGTTTCGACACCAACAGCTGCGTCAGCATCGCCCCCCAGCCCGCAGATACTTCCCCCAATTGATCCAAAATCTTTGTATGCCGTTCGAAACAGTCGATGACGTCATGAATCCCACTTGCTGACATCTTCTTTAATTTTGGATATTGCAGAAGTGCATTTACGTGGCGTTTCTTCTGCAGATACACGTTCGAATAACGTTTGGTTAAAGCAGCCCAGGCAGGCCCGTAGCTAGCCTCGCACATGGGAAAAGCATCGACAACCTTGAGCGCGTCTCCCTTTAATGACGCTCGCAAGTAGTGAAAACGTTGTATCGCACTGAGATCAGCATTGCTGTGGATCAGCGATTTGAAGGTGTCGTAAAACGGCAACCATTCGTCAAAATCCCCTTTAAATTCTGGCAAATTTATCTTTGGCAATTGTACGCTTGCACCTGCTCCCACAGGTGGAGTAGCGGAGGTGGAGGAGAAGGATGGGGTGGTAGGTGGCAACTTCGATTTCAACCCTGCCCTTACCTGGAAGTACAACTCCTCGAAGTCGGCCCTGATTTTCTTGTGATCGTCCGCTTTCTCCTCGTGTTCCTCCATCTCCTCTATCTGCGTCTGGATATCCTCGAATTCGTCCCATTTCTCGTCCAGCTTTTCAATGCGCGCTTGTACTTGGAGATCGTGGGTGGCTGGGTCGTAGTTCTTCAGAAACTGGGCTGTCCGTTGAAGAAAGTCTATGATATTCTCCCGAACGTGTAGTTTCGGCTTCAGTTTCTTCACCATGGTATAGCCGTCGACGTCGGCAATCAACTGTGAAGAATTACGAAGCACAGCACCACAAAGAAAACAATAAATGGATTGGAATGAGGCTCACCTGAGAGCCTATTAAAATAGGCCTTGTATTTATTTATCAGCCAACTGGAAACTAACAGCAATCGTCCGAAATGTTCCTCTCAACCTGTCACCAATGCGACGCGCAGCGATGACGTCACCAGCGAGCTATCCAACGATTCTCCAAAGCCGTTAGATTCCTTTTCGTCGACTGTGAAATAGTACGAAGCACAGCACCACGAGACAGAAAGTGATAAATTTGGAATGAGGCTCACCTGAGAGCCTAATGAATTAGGCCTTGTATTTATCTTTCTGCCAACAGGAACCAATAGGAACCTTCTAAAGGTTCGTAGAATGTCAGCCAAGTCTACTATCCACAGCGAACAGGTCACCAGTATGCAGCAATTAATCGTCAAAACTCGTACATCAGTAGCAGCGCAGGACCGAGAATCAAAAAATTGGTTGCAATTTGATCCGTTGAAAAAGCGCTTCAGCCAAGTACTCACCGTGTGAGCCTGGCAGTACAGGCCTTGTATTGCAACCGTATATAGAATACGCGCCCCCGGTTACCAGCATCCACTTATACTGATCCACCAGAACCACCGCTTTGGTTCTGTCCGGTCGTCGTATCTTCAATTGGTTTGAAATATCAAGGCGTACAGATTTAGGCACGACCAATCCGCACCCTCATCAACCGCAGGCAACAACGAAACGAGAAAAAAAAACACACCGCGTGAGTCTATTCCCACATGAAACGTATAGCACAGACTTCGCTCACTCTACGGCAATATCGCACCCCGATGGTTTTCTAATTATCACAGCGCTTACGTAATAACACAGCCGAATAACGAATATCGTTAAGGTTCCTGACCTCTTCGTAGAGTCGATGACCGTAGATAGAAGCCGTCCAACAAAGCGAGGTCACTCACGGAACTACAATAGTCCTACGCTACCGAGACTTGGCGCACAAACGATGGCGGCAAGATGGGGTCCAAAATCACTTCCCGCGGCACATATCCTGGTCACGGCACCATGTTCGGACCCTTAACTGCTTTTGGACACTTAGCTCACTTTATGCGCCAAATAAATTCCTTTCTTTTCTATTCCGTTTAATTTCTTGACGCTATACACTTGACGGTTGGTTTTCAAAGAGTTATGCACTTATTTCTTTGTACGTTTGTAGCATTCTGGTAAGTATTTTCTTCTCTTCTAGGTTCACCAAGGATCAGGTAAGTTCACGAGGTATCTATCTTCTTTTCAGGTCACACAGAAACACAATCGATGTAAAGGGAAAACAGGTAAATATTTATTCAACAGTTACTACTGTGCACTGTATTCTTCTAGGACCGGCGTATAGAAATACGTAATTAATTCGGCGAGCTAGAGAAAAACCGGCGACCGTTCGTGATCGATCTTTATTGCGTACTGATCATATGGCGAACGGAGCGATAGCAACAAAACCAAAAATTTATTATTACCTAGGCGTATATACGCACCACAACTGATAGCGTTAAGCTTTTTGAGAGAGTGAATTTGGTTGGGAGAAATTATGCTACCGTCTAGGGATGCTCAGAAAGAGCCAAATATTAAACTAATAATGTTTGTACTTAACAGGTCCCATTAGGGGTCAATGCCAAATATATGATATTTTTTCAATAGTTGTGTGCTTCATGTAATTTCATGATATTTGCAATATGTGACTATTGACAAACAATTCAGGCCTAGGGGGACAAAATAACTGTGCAGGGTGCTTGATTAGTGTATAATGCACCTGCCTGCATTGGTCCCATTAGGGGTCAATGCCAAATATATGATATTTTTTTCAATAGTTGTGTGCTTCATGTAATTTCATGATATTTGAAATATTTGACTATTGACAAACAATTCAGGCCTAGAGGGACAAAATAACTGTGCAGGGGGCTTGATTAGATTGGTTTGGTTTGGTTTGACTTTATTAACGAGATTTTTAGCCCTGGGCTAGTTCATCTCGGGACCAACGGCTTTACTTCCCTTCCGAAGGAAGTCGTCACTATAACTTTTTACGTCATAAGTGACTATGTCGGGGATGGGATTTGATCCCAGGTCCTCGGCGTGAGAGGCGAGTGTTCTAACCACTACACCAGGTCTGTCCCCAGGCTTGATTAGAGTATAATGCACCTGCCTGCATTGGTCCCATTAGGGGTCAATGCCAAATATATGATATTTTTTTCAATAGTTGTGTGCTTCATGTAATTTCATGATATTTGCAATATTTGACTATTGACAAACAATTCAGGCCTAGAGGGACAAAATAACTGTGCAGGGGGCTTGATTGGAGTATAATGCATCTGCCTGCATTGGTCCCATTAGGGGTCAATGCCAAATATATGATATTTTTTCAATAGTTGTGTGCTTCATGTAATTTCATGATATTTGCAATATGTGACTATTGACAAACAATTCAGGCCTAGGGGGACAAAATAACTGTGCAGGGTGCTTGATTAGAGTATAATGCACCTGCCTGCATTGGTCCCATTAGGGGTCAATGCCAAATATATGATATTTTTTTCAATAGTTGTGTGCTTCATGTAATTTAATAATATTTGCAATATTTGACTATTGACAAACAATTCAGGCCTAGAGGGACAAAATAACTGTGCAGGGTGCTTGATTAGAGTATAATGCACCTGCCTGCATTGGTCCCATTAGGGGTCAATGCCAAATATATGATATTTTTTTCAATAGTTGTGTGCTTCATGTAATTTCATGATATTTGCAATATTTGACTATTGACAAACAATTCAGGCCTAGAGGGACAAAATAACTGTGCAGGGGGCTTGATTGGTGTATAATGCATCTGCCTGCATTGGTCCCATTAGGGGTCAATGCCAAATATATGATATTTTTTTCAATAGTTTTGTGTATCATGTAATTTCATGATATTTGCAATATGTGACTATTGACAAACAATTCAGGCCTAGGGGGACAAAATAACTGTGCAGGGTGCTTGATTAGAGTATAATGCACCTGCCTGCATTGGTCCCATTAGGGGTCAATGCCAAATATATGATATTTTTTTCAATAGTTGTGTGCTTCATGTAATTTAATAATATTTGCAATATTTGACTATTGACAAACAATTCAGGCCTAGAGGGACAAAATAACTGTGCAGGGTGCTTGATTAGAGTATAATGCACCTGCCTGCATTAGGGGTCAATGCCAAATATATGATATTTTTTTCAATAGTTGTGTGCTTCATGTAATTTCATGATATTTGCAATATTTGACTATTGACAAACAATTCAGGCCTAGAGGGACAAAATAACTGTGCAGGGGGCTTGATTGGAGTATAATGCATCTGCCTGTATTGGTCCCATTAGGGGTCAATGCCAAATATATGATATTTTTTTCAATAGTTGTGTGCTTCATGTAATTTCATGATATTTGCAATATTTGACTATTGACAAACAATTCAGGCCTAGAGGGACAAAATAACTGTGCAGGGGGCTTGATTGGAGTATAATGCATCTGCCTGCATTGGTCCCATTAGGGGTCAATGCCAAATATATGATATTTTTTTCAATAGTTGTGTGCTTCATGTAATTTCATGATATTTGCAATATTTGACTATTGACAAACAATTCAGGCCTAGAGGGACAAAATAACTGTGCAGGGGGCTTGATTAGGTGTATAATGCACCTGCCTGCATTGGTCCCATTAGGGGTCAATGCCAAATATATGATATTTTTTTCAATAGTTGTGTGCTTCATGTAATTTCATGATATTTGCAATATTTGACTATTGACAAACAATTCAGGCCTAGAGGGACAAAATAACTGTGCAGGGGGCTTGATTAGAGTATAATGCACCTGCCTGCATTGGTCCCATTAGGGGTCAATGCCAAATATATGATATTTTTTTCAATAGTTGTGTGCTTCATGTAATTTCATGATATTTGCAATATTTGACTATTGACAAACAATTCAGGCCTAGAGGGACAAAATAACTGTGCAGGGGGCTTGATTGGAGTATAATGCATCTGCCTGCATTGGTCCCATTAGGGGTCAATGCCAAATATATGATATTTTTTTCAATAGTTGTGTGCTTCATGTAATTTCATGATATTTGCAATATGTGACTATTGACAAACAATTCAGGCCTAGGGGGACAAAATAACTGTGCAGGGGGCTTGATTGGAGTATAATGCACCTGCCTGCATTGGTCCCATTAGGGGTCAATGCCAAATATATGATATTTTTTTCAATAGTTGTGTGCTTCATGTAATTTAATAATATTTGCAATATTTGACTATTGACAAACAATTCAGGCCTAGAGGGACAAAATAACTGTGCAGGGGGCTTGATTGGAGTATAATGCATCTGCCTGCATTGGTCCCATTAGGGGTCAATGCCAAATATATGATATTTTTTTCAATAGTTGTGTGCTTCATGTAATTTCATGATATTTGCAATATTTGACTATTGACAAACAATTCAGGCCTAGAGGGACAAAATAACTGTGCAGGGGGCTTGATTAGAGTATAATGCACCTGCCTGCATTGGTCCCATTAGGGGTCAATGCCAAATATATGATATTTTTTCAATAGTTGTGTGCTTCATGTAATTTCATGATATTTGCAATATTTGACTATTGACAAACAATTCAGGCCTAGAGGGACAAAATAACTGTGCAGGGGGCTTGATTAGAGTATAATGCACCTGCCTGCATTGGTCCCATTAGGGGTCAATGCCAAATATATGATATTTTTTTCAATAGTTGTGTGCTTCATGTAATTTCATGATATTTGCAATATTTGACTATTGACAAACAATTCAGGCCTAGAGGGACAAAATAACTGTGCAGGGGGCTTGATTGGAGTATAATGCATCTGCCTGCATTGGTCCCATTAGGGGTCAATGCCAAATATATGATATTTTTTTCAATAGTTGTGTGCTTCATGTAATTTCATGATATTTGCAATATTTGACTATTGACAAACAATTCAGGCCTAGAGGGACAAAATAACTGTGCAGGGGGCTTGATTAGAGTATAATGCACCTGCCTGCATTGGTCCCATTAGGGGTCAATGCCAAATATATGATATTTTTTTCAATAGTTGTGTGCTTCATGTAATTTCATGATATTTGCAATATTTGACTATTGACAAACAATTCAGGCCTAGAGGGACAAAATAACTGTGCAGGGGGCTTGATTGGAGTATAATGCATCTGCCTGCATTGGTCCCATTAGGGGTCAATGCCAAATATATGATATTTTTTTCAATAGTTGTGTGCTTCATGTAATTTCATGATATTTGCAATATTTGACTATTGACAAACAATTCAGGCCTAGGGGGACAAAATAACTGTGCAGGGTGCTTGATTAGAGTATAATGCACCTGCCTGCATTGGTCCCATTAGGGGTCAATGCCAAATATATGATATTTTTTTCAATAGTTGTGTGCTTCATGTAATTTAATGATATTTGCAATATTTGACTATTGACAAACAATTCAGGCCTAGAGGGACAAAATAACTGTGCAGGGGGCTTGATTGGAGTATAATGCATCTGCCTGCATTGGTCCCATTAGGGGTCAATGCCAAATATATGATATTTTTTTCAATAGTTGTGTGCTTCATGTAATTTCATGATATTTGCAATATTTGACTATTGACAAACAATTCAGGCCTAGAGGGACAAAATAACTGTGCAGGGTGCTTGATTAGAGTATAATGCACCTGCCTGCATTGGTCCCATTAGGGGTCAATGCCAAATATATGATATTTTTTTCAATAGTTGTGTGCTTCATGTAATTTAATAATATTTGCAATATTTGACTATTGACAAACAATTCAGGCCTAGAGGGACAAAATAACTGTGCAGGGGCTTGATTGGAGTATAATGCATCTGCCTGCATTGGTCCCATTAGGGGTCAATGCCAAATATATGATATTTTTTTCAATAGTTGTGTGCTTCATGTAATTTCATGATATTTGCAATATTTGACTATTGACAAACAATTCAGGCCTAGAGGGACAAAATAACTGTGCAGGGGGCTTGATTGGAGTATAATGCACCTGCCTGCATTGGTCCCATTAGGGGTCAATGCCAAATATATGATATTTTTTTTCAATAGTTGTGTGCTTCATGTAATTTCATGATATTTGCAATATTTGACTATTGACAAACAATTCAGGCCTAGAGGGACAAAATAACTGTGCAGGGGGCTTGATTGGAGTATAATGCATCTGCCTGCATTGGTCCCATTAGGGGTCAATGCCAAATATATGATATTTTTTTCAATAGTTGTGTGCTTCATGTAATTTCATGATATTTGCAATATTTGACTATTGACAAACAATTCAGGCCTAGAGGGACAAAATAACTGTGCAGGGGGCTTGATTGGAGTATAATGCATCTGCCTGCATTGGTCCCATTAGGGGTCAATGCCAAATATATGATATTTTTTTCAATAGTTGTGTGCTTCATGTAATTTCATGATATTTGCAATATTTGACTATTGACAAACAATTCAGGCCTAGAGGGACAAAATAACTGTGCAGGGGGCTTGATTGGAGTATAATGCATCTGCCTGCATTGGTCCCATTAGGGGTCAATGCCAAATATATGATATTTTTTTCAATAGTTGTGTGCTTCATGTAATTTCATGATATTTGCAATATTTGACTATTGACAAACAATTCAGGCCTAGAGGGACAAAATAACTGTGCAGGGGGCTTGATTGGAGTATAATGCATCTGCCTGCATTGGTCCCATTAGGGGTCAATGCCAAATATATGATATTTTTTTCAATAGTTGTGTGCTTCATGTAATTTCATGAATATTTGCAATATTTGACTATTGACAAACAATTCAGGCCTAGAGGGACAAAATAACTGTGCAGGGGGCTTGATTAGAGTATAATGCATCTGCCTGCATTGGTCCCATTAGGGGTCAATGCCAAATATATGATATTTTTTTCAATAGTTGTGTGCTTCATGTAATTTCATGATATTTGCAATATTTGACTATTGACAAACAATTCAGGCCTAGAGGGACAAAAATAACTGTGCAGGGGGCTTGATTGGAGTATAATGCATCTGCCTGCATTGGTCCCATTAGGGGTCAATGCCAAATATATGATATTTTTTTCAATAGTTGTGTGCTTCATGTAATTTCATGATATTTGCAATATGTGACTATTGACAAACAATTCAGGCCTAGGGGGACAAAATAACTGTGCAGGGTGCTTGATTAGAGTATAATGCACCTGCCTGCATTGGTCCCATTAGGGGTCAATGCCAAATATATGATATTTTTTTCAATAGTTGTGTGCTTCATGTAATTTAATATATTTGCAATATTTGACTATTGACAAACAATTCAGGCCTAGAGGGACAAAATAACTGTGCATGGGGCTTGATTGGAGTATAATGCATCTGCCTGCATTGGTCCCATTAGGGGTCAATGCCAAATATATGATATTTTTTCAATAGTTGTGTGCTTCATGTAATTTCATGATATTTGCAATATTTGACTATTGACAAACAATTCAGGCCTAGAGGGACAAAATAACTGTGCAGGGGGCTTGATTAGAGTATAATGCATCTGCCTGCATTGGTCCCATTAGGGGTCAATGCCAAATATATGATATTTTTTTCAATAGTTGTGTGCTTCATGTAATTTCATGATATTTGCAATATTTGACTATTGACAAACAATTCAGGCCTAGAGGGACAAAATAACTGTGCAGGGGGCTTGATTGGAGTATAATGCATCTGCCTGCATTGGTCCCATTAGGGGTCAATGCCAAATATATGATATTTTTTTCAATAGTTGTGTGCTTCATGTAATTTCATGATATTTGCAATATGTGACTATTGACAAACAATTCAGGCCTAGGGGGACAAAATAACTGTGCAGGGTGCTTGATTAAGTGTATAATGCACCTGCCTGCATTGGTCCCATTAGGGGTCAATGCCAAATATATGATATTTTTTTTCAATAGTTGTGTGCTTCATGTAATTTCATGATATTTGCAATATTTTGACTTTGACAAACAATTCAGGCCTAGGGGAGACAAAAATAACTGTGGCAGCGGTGCTTGATTAGAGATAATGCAGCATTGACCCCTAATGGGACCAATGCAGACAGGTGCCATTATACTCCAATCAAGCCCCCTGCACAGTTATTTTGTCCCTCTAGGCCTGAATTGTTTGTCAATAGTCAAATATTGCAAATATCATAAAATTACATGAAGCACACAACTATTGAAAAAAATATCATATATTTGGCATTGACCCATAATGGGACCAATGCAGGCAGGTGCATTATACTCCAATCAAGCCCCCTGCACAGTTATTTTGTCCCTCTAGGCCTGAATTGTTTGTCAATAGTCAAATATTGCAAATATTCATAAATTACATGAAGCACACAACTATTGAAAAAATATCATATATTTTGGCATTGACCCCTAATGGGACCAATGCCAGCAGGTGCATTATACTCCAATCAAGCCCCCTGCACAGTTATTTTGTCCCCCTAGGCCTGAATTGTTTGTCAATAGTCACATATTGCAAATATCATTAAATTACATGAAGCACACAACTATTGAAAAAAATATCATATATTTGCATTGACCCCTAATGGGACCAATGGAGACAGGGCCTTATACTCAAAACAAGCACCCTGCACAGTTATTTTGTCCCTCTAGGCCTGAATTGTTTGTCAATAGTCAAATATTGCAAATATCATGAAATTACATGAAACATACAACTATTGAAAAAAATCATATATTTGGCATTGACCCCTAATGGGACCCAATGCAGGCAGGTGCATTATACTCTAATCAAGCACCCTGCACAGTTATTTTGTCCCTCTAGGCCTGAATTGTTTGTCAATAGTCAAATATTGCAAATATCATGAAATTACATGAAGCACACAACTATTGAAAAAAATATCATATATTTGGCATTGACCCCTAATGGGACCAATGCAGGCAGATGCATTATACTCCAATCAAGCCCCCTGCACAGTTATTTTGTCCCTCTAGGCCTGAATTGTTTGTCAATAGTCAAATATTGCAAATATCATAAAATTACATGAAGCACACAACTATTGAAAAAAATATCATATATTTGGCATTGACCCCTAATGGGACCAATGCAGGCAGATGCATTATACTCCAATGAAGCCCCCTGCACAGTTATTTTGTCCCTCTAGGCCTGAATTGTTTGTCAATAGTCAAATATTGCAAATATCATGAAATTACATGAAGCACACAACTATTGAAAAAAATATCATATATTTGGCATTGACCCCTAATGGGACCAATGCAGGCAGATGCATTATACTCCAATCAAGCCCCCTGCACAGTTATTTTGTCCCTCTAGGCCTGAATTGTTTGTCAATAGTCAAATATTGCAAATATTATTAAATTACATGAAGCACACAACTATTGAAAAAAATATCATATATTTGGCATTGACCCCTAATGGGACCAATGCAGGCAGGTGCATTATACTCTAATCAAGCCCCCTGCACAGTTATTTTGTCCCTCTAGGCCTGAATTGTTTGTCAATAGTCAAATATTGCAAATATCATGAAATTACATGAAGCACACAACTATTGAAAAAAATATCATATATTTGGCATTGACCCCTAATGGGACCAATGCAGGCAGATGCATTATACTCCAATCAAGCCCCCTGCACAGTTATTTTGTCCCTCTAGGCCTGAATTGTTTGTCAATAGTCAAATATTGCAAATATTATTAAATTACATGAAGCACACAACTATTGAAAAAAATATCATATATTTGGCATTGACCCCTAATGGGACCAATGCAGGCAGGTGCATTATACTCTAATCAAGCACCCTGCACAGTTATTTTGTCCCTCTAGGCCTGAATTGTTTGTCAATAGTCACATATTGCAAATATCATTAAATTACATGAAGCACACAACTATTGAAAAAAATATCATATATTTGGCATTGACCCCTAATGGGACCAATGCAGGCAGATGCATTATACTCCAATCAAGCCCCTGCACAGTTATTTTGTCCCTCTAGGCCTGAATTGTTTGTCAATAGTCAAATATTGCAAATATCATGAAATTACATGAAGCACACAACTATTGAAAAAAATATCATATATTTGGCATTGACCCCCTAATGGGACCAATGCAGGCAGGTGCATTATACTCCAATCAAGCCCCCTGCACAGTTATTTTGTCCCTCTAGGCCTGAATTGTTTGTCAATAGTCACATATTGCAAATATCATGAAATTACATGAAGCACACAACTATTGAAAAAAATATCATATATTTGGCATTGACCCCTAATGGGACCAATGCAGGCAGATGCATTATACTCCAATCAAGCCCCCTGCACAGTTATTTTGTCCCTCTAGGCCTGAATTGTTTGTCAATAGTCAAATATTGCAAATATAATTAAATTACATGAAGCACACAACTATTGAAAAAAATATCATATATTTGGCATTGACCCCTAATGGGACCAATGCAGGCAGGTGCATTATACTCTAATCAAGCACCCTGCACAGTTATTTTGTCCCCCTAGGCCTGAATTGTTTGTCAATAGTCACATATTGCAAATATCATGAAATTACATGAAGCACACAACTATTGAAAAAAATATCATATATTTGGCATTGACCCCTAATGGGACCAATGCAGGCAGATGCATTATACTCCAATCAAGCCCCCTGCACAGTTATTTTGTCCCTCTAGGCCTGAATTGTTTGTCAATAGTCAAATATTGCAAATATCATGAAATTACATGAAGCACACAACTATTGAAAAAAATATCATATATTTGGCATTGACCCCTAATGGGACCAATGCAGGCAGGTGCATTATACTCTAATCAAGCCCCCTGCACAGTTATTTTGTCCCTCTAGGCCTGAATTGTTTGTCAATAGTCAAATATTGCAAATATCATGAAATTACATGAAGCACACAACTATTGAAAAAATATCATATATTTGGCATTGACCCCTAATGGGACCAATGCAGGCAGATGCATTATACTCCAATCAAGCCCCCTGCACAGTTATTTTGTCCCTCTAGGCCTGAATTGTTTGTCAATAGTCAAATATTGCAAATATTATTAAATTACATGAAGCACACAACTATTGAAAAAAATATCATATATTTGGCATTGACCCCTAATGGGACCAATGCAGGCAGGTGCATTATACTCTAATCAAGCACCCTGCACAGTTATTTTGTCCCCCTAGGCCTGAATTGTTTGTCAATAGTCACATATTGCAAATATCATGAAATTACATGAAGCACACAACTATTGAAAAAAATATCATATATTTGGCATTGACCCCTAATGGGACCAATGCAGGCAGATGCATTATACTCCAATCAAGCCCCCTGCACAGTTATTTTGTCCCTCTAGGCCTGAATTGTTTGTCAATAGTCACATATTGCAAATATCATTAAATTACATGAAGCACACAACTATTGAAAAAAATATCATATATTTGGCATTGACCCCTAATGGGACCAATGGAGGCAGGTGCCTTATACTCAAAACAAGCACCCTGCACAGTTATTTTGTCCCTCTAGGCCTGAATTGTTTGTCAATAGTCAAATATTGCAAATATCATGAAATTACATGAAGCACACAACTATTGAAAAAAAAAATCATATATTTGGCATTGACCCCTAATGGGACCAATGCAGGCAGGTGCATTATACTCCAATCAAGCCCCCTGCACAGTTATTTTGTCCCTCTAGGCCTGAATTGTTTGTCAATAGTCAAATATTGCAAATATCATAAAATTACATGAAGCACACAACTATTGAAAAAAATATCATATATTTGGCATTGACCCCTAATGGGACCAATGGAGACAGGTGCCTTATACTCAAAACAAGCACCCCTGCACAGTTATTTTGTCCCTCTAGGCCTGAATTGTTTGTCAATAGTCAAATATTGCAAATATCATTAAATTACATGAAGCACACAACTATTGAAAAAAATAATCATATATTTGGCATTGACCCCTAATGGGACCAATGGAGACAGGTGCCTTATACTCAAAACAAGCACCCTGCACAGTTATTTTGTCCCTCTAGGCCTGAATTGTTTGTCAATAGTCAAATATTGCAAATATCATGAAATTACATGAAGCACACAACTATTGAAAAAAATATCATATATTTGGCATTGACCCCTAATGGGACTAATGGAGACAGGTGCCTTATACTCAAAACAAGCACCCTGCACAGTTATTTTGTCCCTCTAGGCCTGAATTGTTTGTCAATAGTCAAATATTGCAAATATCATGAAATTACATGAAGCACACAACTATTGAAAAAAATATCATATATTTGGCATTAACCCCTAATGGGACCAATGCAGGCAGGTGCATTATACTCTAATCAAGCCCCCTGCACAGTTATGTTGTCCCTCTAGGCCTGAATTGTTTGTCAATAGTCAAATATTGCAAATATCATGAAATTACATGAAACATACAACTATTGAAAAAAATCATATATTTGGCATTGATTCCTAATGGGACCAATGCAGGCAGGTGCATTATACTCTAATCAAGCACCTTGCACAGTTATTTTGTCCCTCTAGGCCTGAATTGTTTGTCAATAGTCAAATATTGCAAATATCATGAAATTACATGAAACATACAACTATTGAAAAAAAAATCATATATTTGGCATTGACCCCTAATGGGACCAATGCAGGCAGGTGCATTATACTCTAATCAAGCACCCTGCACAGTTATTTTGTCCCTCTAGGCCTGAATTGTTTGTCAATAGTCAAATATTGCAAATATCATAAAATTACATGAAGCACACAACTATTGAAAAAAATATCATATATTTGGCATTGACCCCTAATGGGACCAATGGAGACAGGTGCCTTATACTCAAAACAAGCACCCTGCACAGTTATTTTGTCCCTCTAGGCCTGAATTGTTTGTCAATAGTCAAATATTGCAAATATCATTAAATTACATGAAGCACACAACTATTGAAAAAAATAATCATATATTTGGCATTGACCCCTAATAAGACCAATGCAGGCAGGTGCATTATACTCAAAACAAGCACCCTGCACAGTTATTTTGTCCCCCTAGGCCTGAATTGTTTGTCAATAGTCACATATTGCAAATATCATGAAATTACATGAAGCACACAACTATTGAAAAAAATATCATATATTTGGCATTGACCCCTAATGGGACCAATGCAGGCAGATGCATTATACTCCAATGAAGCCCCCTGCATAGTTATTTTGTCCCTCTAGGCCTGAATTGTTTGTCAATTTTTTAGAATTTTTCTAGGGATAACCATAGAAGTAACCTCAGAGATTCCATAATGAATTCCTTGAAAGATTCTTTCAAATTTTTTTTTTTAAAAGTCATTAGTGCTCATGTATGATATGAATGGATCATAAATGTATCCAATGATTTTTACATCATTTTCAGATTGAGATTGAGATGAGATTTCAATTATTATTTTCTTCAGGGATTTTATAAAATTTCGTTCAAAATTATCGTATAGATTTCAATCAGAGAATTTCTACAGAAATTACTCCAGTGATTGTGATTAAGATTCCTTCAGGAATTTTTCCAGAAATTATAAGGAAATTTCACAAAGATTTCTTCAAAGAATGTTCCCAGTCATTTTCTCAGGAATATCTCCAGAAAAAGATCAATGTTTTTTTCAGAAATTATTGATGATTTTTTTTCCAAAACCTGTAGTTATTTCAGCAGGAAATCTGAAAGTAACATCTGATGAAATTCGATTTAGTTTGAAAGTAACCCTTGATGAACTCCCACAAAGTTCTCTGAAAGAATTCTTGAGGAAGTCTAGAAGGATTTCGTAATTGAATTGCTAAGATGATTGAAATTACTAGAGTATTTACTGTAGAATTAGCTGTGGTGTGAACTTGTGAAGGAGCAATGAAGATTTTATTTGAAAAGATTCACAAAAAAATGTTTGGAAGACCTTCAGGAGTAATTTTGCATGAAATGTGGGAGAAACAGAGTTTGGATTTTGATCCGAATAATCCGAATGACCCATGTTCGGAGAACCGTTATTCAGACCCATAATTCGTGAACCGTAGCAGTTCGTGGTACTTCGCAATCGATGAGCCCTATGAATGTTGATATTCATTCTCTCGATTGGCACGTGACGAGAGAGCATTCAAGAGCAGCAACTTCCACAGACGACTACGCAGCTAAGCCATTGGAGAGATTTAAGTTTTGCTTTAAATTGATAAAAACTTTTGTGTTTTCCGGTAATGCAATACTTAGCAACTTAATTATAACGTATTGATATATTAATCATCTTTTTGATTTCAAACATAATACAAAAAAAAAACTTATTTGCTTCTGATTTTTTTTTATCAGAACGGGAGATTGCAGCAAATTTAACACGTGGTATCACACATTGATCGGCACAATACAGAGTATGGAGTGTGTATTTCTTTTTCAATTTGTGATTCTTTATCTTCCTCGAACGATGGAAGTCATTCGTGTAGTGTGAATGCGGGCGGATGAGAGTGAATAAAGTATGGCTCGTGTGTCAATAAACGTTGAATTTTCCAAAGCCTGGGGAGAAATCTGTAGAGAAATTTCTGAAGGAGCTTCATGAATAATTACTGGGAGAATATTGATTATATATCCCCGGGTGATCCCACAAAGAATTTTGGGAGCAGCTCCTAGGGAAATTTCTGAAAGGATAACTGGAAGAACTAGAATTAAAATTCCCATTGATCTTTTAGGAAAAATCCCAAAATGAATTTATTCAAAAACTGTAGAATGTTTTTTTTTTGATAACTCTTGTAGGAAACTTTGGAAGATCTTCTATAGTTACAACTGGGGAAATCAAAATAGTCTAGGAAAGCATTGTGCTCATTTTCTGGAATTTCCTGGAGCAAATTACGAAAAACATACTCTATCCTTTCTTTTAAACGACGCTGGAAGATAAGTTGAGACACTTGGTGGTGGAATCAATAGAGACCTGTCTGAAGCAAATCCCAGAAGTATACCTGAAGAGATCTTTGTATAAATCACTAGAAGAATTCCTCAAGTATATCCTCAAGGAATCTGAAGAGAAATTCTCGAAGAACCTGTGAAAAAATCGCATAATAGTCTCTGAATGTATCTCTGGAACCCCTTTTAAAACAAGATTCACTTTAAGCAGAATGAAGAAAAAAATGACAAACACTGTCCCGAAGATGGTAACTGATTTATTTTTACAACTATAATTGAAATGAAAATCGGCAAGTTTAAGAATATGGCCTGTAACATACCTCCAAATTAATTCCAGATACAATTATGGGCCCCTCACATTTAGGTAGATCCGTCTGAATAACAAAATTAAACCGATTTATCGAAAATAAATTTTGAATAGGTATTTAGACAACTCTAATCACTAACGACATTGATCATGGGGCCCCTACGCAATGCCGATCAAGGAGTTTTCTAGAAATCAATATCATAATAATGAATGGTATTCTTACCACAATTTGGGGGCCCTTATGAACTCGGGGCCCGGTGCGGACCGCACCCACCGTACCCTCCTAGCTACGCTACTGCTCCTTGGTCTTGCGGACGATCCTTACTGGAGTCGATCGCAGGTCAGTGGAGGAGGTTTCCGAGGCTCTGAAGAATTCGTTGAAGAATATCTTCAAAGCTTCCTCCCGCAATATTTTTAAGGATTCCCCCTGATACTCCTTCAAGAATTCTTTTATGAATTTCTCCAGAAATTCTTAAGTGAATTCTTGCAAACATTTCTTCAGGAATTTCCTTTGAGATGTTGGAATAGAGATAGTGTCGCACCTCAGGTAGAAGAATCGTCGGTTGAGGAGCATGCGTCTTCGTAGGTAAAAGTGTGGAAGATTTGTTGTGAGAGATATGATATTTGTGTAGGATATTGAATTGTAAATGTATATATATATATATGTGTACGGGCTAGCCTCACTAGGATCTGCGTGGTCTTAGCGGACTAGCTCCTCAACATGAGATACATCCAAGGATTCCTCTAGGAACTCCTCTTACTGCTCCTTGGATATATATATATATATATATATATATATATATATATATATTATATATATATATATATATATATATATATATATATATATATATATATATATATATATATATATATATATATATATATATTTTTTTTTTTTTCAGGAGCACCACTAGTGTTTTCTCTAGGAATACCTCCAAGGATACCGTCAGTTATAATCCTATGGATCTCTCCTAGAAAAAGTTCAAAGATTTTTTCAGAAATATCTCCATTAATATTTCAAAAGATTGCTCCAGGTAAACCATAAAGATATCCTTCTGGAATGCTGTTTAAACTCCTTCAGAAATTATTCTAAAAATTTCTTCGGTGACTCCTGCACGCATTCTTCTAACGAGTTTTCAAGGAGTTCCTCCAAAAATTCCTTTAGGGTTTCATCCGACAATTTCCTTAGGAATCTCTCTAAGGATTCCTTCCGGAGTTCCTCCATTGATTTCTCCTGGAATTCTTCCAGAGTTTTTCCCTGTTTTAAAGAATAACTTCTTGGATTTCCCTCGGAACTTCTGAAATGCCTTCAAAATTCCATCTTTGAGTAATTTTAGAATATTTTCCTGATCTTTTCAATAATTCTTATGGAGATTTCTACAGTTACCCCTTCAGGAATTATTCTAAAAATCTTCCAGAAGTTTCTCCACGAATATCTTCAAAGGTTCTTCCAAATATGCCTCCAAACATTCCTTCAACAAAATTTTTAAGGTTTTCTCCAATAATACCCGGAAACTCCTCTAGCAATTTTTCGTTGAATTACTCCAAAAGTTCTTTCAATTTTTTCCCGTGTATTTACAGGTTTTTTTTCTCTAATTTCACTAGTTGTACTTCTAGCAAGGACACCTCCAGGAATTCTTCCAGGAATTTATCTACAAATTCCTATACATAGCTTCAGGAATTCCAAGAAGAGTTGCTCAGGAGTTTCTACCAGCAGCTCCTCCATAGTTTACTCTAGGAGTTCTTCCAGGGTATGCTTCATCATTTTTTTACAGAAATTGGTCCAGGAATTCTTCGAAAGATTTCTCTAGAAATACCCCTAGTTACCTAAAATTTCTAAAGTATTTCCTTCTAAGATTTTTTAAGAATTTCTCCAACTAAATATCAAAACTTCAACGGTTGGTGAAATATTTTCAAGAATTTCTAGAGGAATATATTCAATGCATTATTGGGCCTTCCTTAGTCGAGTGGTTAGAGTCCGCGGCTACCAAGCAAAGCCATATTGAAGGTGTCTGGGTTCGATTCCCGGTCGGTCCAGGATCTTTTCGTAATGGAACTTTCCTTGACTTCCCTGGGCATAGAGTATCATCGTACCTGCCACACGATATACGAATGCGAAAATGACAACTCTGGCAAAGAAAGCTCTCAGTAAATAACTGTGGAAGTGCTCATAAGCAGGCTCTGTTCCAGTGGAAACGTTAATGCCATGAAGAAGAAGATACTCAATGCAAAGACAAGGCTTCCATGTTCCTTACAGTGTGTGTTTGTGTGTGTGTGTGTGTATTCCGTCTAACACCCACTGTCCGGCAGTGATATCATGGAAAAAACCTTTCTGCAATGCTACTTTGCTTTTGCAGATAGCTTTAGTCCAGGAGTTAGAAGGTGATAGCTCTATTGCAGATCCAGTGACCCATTTCAGAATGGCTGGAGAGACACGTCCATTCAGAAGTCACCTTCACTTACAATAAGCCCCGCATGTGTGCATTACCGTCATCAAATGGATAATGATAATACAAATACACTTCCAAATTCTGAAATATACTATTCAGAACTTGCACGTATTTAGTTTATAAAAGCAACAATCATATTTAATCAGAACAATCTCACCAAATTCGCCCAAGTTGGCCACGGCACTGTCATCACCATGGAAACCACCATCGAAGGCCTCCATGTTCCTTGCAGTTGCCCAAAATGTTATGGCAGATAAGGTAATATAGCAAAATCTAAAATCTCGTGATAAGTATACTGCCCATAAACGCATAATGTGAATAGGAAATCCAGCAGACATGGGACTGATATGCGTTTATGGGCAGTATATTGCGATCATCAAACTTGGGTACCGTTTGCAGTACCAAGGGACCAAATGCAGAATGAGTACCACTTTTAGTACTGAACCCGTCTACTACACCTCTATTCGTCTCTGTTCAAAGTATTTTTTTAAAATTCTCTGAAGGAATGCTTAAAAAATATCTCAAAATAAATAAGAATGTCTGAAAAATCAATCGCATTAAGAAATTTCTTAGGATGAATTATCTGGTGAACTTTCTAGTACAACTTAGTACAGAATATCTGGAAAAACATTTGTATGAACTTGTGAAAGAATCATTATAGGTAGAATTTCAGAAAGAAATTGCAAGGAGAAAATTTTGAAAGGAATCCTTGATGATACACTTGTGTAAAGTACTTGAAAAATTGCTTGATGAATGTTTAAAAATTTTCTTAAAAAAAATCTGATGATTTTTTTTGCAAAAAAAGAATAGCCACATTCCTGAAAAAATTCGTGTAGTAATCTTGTAATAATCATTAAGAAATTTATCTATTATCTAACCTAAAGAATTCTTTTTTTACTTTAAATGGTCATCAATTTCAAACTATTGTATGTGAGGTGTCATGGTGGTTACTCAAAGTGACTCACTGAGTTACTAGCTCCCCAGAGTAAAAAAATTTGTTTGTCCAATTTTTATCAAAAAAATCTGATAAATTGATGCAAATAGCGCAGTAGGATAGTAAGATCTCATCCCGAAGAATGATTAATTTTCCTTTGCGGTTTATTTCATTGTTTCCGCTTACAACCCAGAGAAGTAACATACTGTAATGAGAAAGAAAATTGCGCCCAATGATTCAGACATTATAGCAAACTCTAGCACCATCTTCTTGAAAGATTAAAATCATCTAATGCACATTGTACCCCTATAATTCTGGGAAATTGTTGTAAAATTTGATCCGTTCACCTCTGAATAGTGTAAAATCATAAAATGAATATTGCGGCCTTGTGATTGAGCAAAAATGCAAAAGGCGCCAACCTTCTCAAAGAGTAATATCCTCAGTACTATCATGTGTAACGCATTGCGCCCCATACCTTCTTATTGTTACGTGTGATTAGGCAGTTTTCCACCCTAGTGAGTGGGCTTAAACTATTGTATGGTAATTATGCCGCTGTCAAATATGAAAAAATAATGATTTGTAACATTCACGAAACACCTACAGGAATAATTAAATGCAAATAGCACCCCTTTGATGTTTCCGCCACCCTCCAAAATGAGTAAAATCATACAATGAATGTTGCGCCTGTTCGATCAAGGTTTATGAAAAATACAACCTCGAAGATCAATAGCATATCACGGCGTGTCTAGTAGAACAATATTATCACAAAAAAATAGGTATCGCTAAATCTTTCACCCTTTCAAAAATATAGGCTTTTAGCTTTCATTTGACGTGTTCCCCAAAAAAAAAAATCCACCGATGGATCCCGGACATTATTTTTATTTAAAATTTTTGTTCCTTGAAGTAGATTATTTTCAAATATAATCATGGTAAAAGGCACTTTCATTTGAAATTTAGGCTACCATCGAGCTTGAGATTTTTATCCTAAATTTTAAATGAAAGTTGATGATACAAACATATAGAAGGTTACATGTTGTAATGGACAGAACTGTCCTATGTGATCTTGTGGATTAAATAGGCCATAAGATACTTATTCGTACAGTGAAGGACAACCTCAGTTGAATTCAACTAATTTTCATTCTTTTACCGAGATCCGCGCAGTCGAGTGGCCATCAAAATAATGTTATGGTATATGTTAGCAAAAAATCAAGTTTATTCATTCTGAAAAATATTACATAATTCATGACAATATCACATAGCTTTTCCTTTAATTACATAATTCAGTGTCAAATTCAGTTCCGAGATAAATCCCTCAGTCTGTTAAAAACTGTTTTTTTTATTTTGTATAATGGTTGACTGCCGTTCTACGCATATTTGCCCCGTGGTCTATAAGGTTTACAAAGAACATGAGCCAAGTAAGTGTAGAAAGGCAGTTGATGTGCTAGTAGATGATAGAACGGGGCAAGTGGAACATATAAAACATTCAGTAAATTTTCCAATAAAATTTTCAATTCCAAAAACTTAAATGGATCTGTCAATTTGTGATAGCATACAGGGAATAACTTTGACATTTATTAACCGATTGATTTGGTATATGTTTTGGCCCCCTCCAGAATCAATTAAAATTAAAAATAAACACGAAGCAAAATCTTCTCAATCAATTACTTGGCTCTTGTAAGGGACGAATGATCTTCAGGTTGAAGTCCCCCTTATCAAACAACAATAACGTGACTCTTGTTTTTGACAAAAATCTCTTCAGTGGTTACGTTATTTTAGAAAACACCATGCTTCTTTTACACAGCATCAGCGTGACGGTTCTGACTTCGGTGAATGTTTAACCGTCCGGCTGTCGATCGATTGGTTACTGTTATAACTAGCTTCTTGTTGTATGGGATTAGCGCAATTTTTCAAAATCTCATTGCAAAAAAAATACCGTTGTACAAGCGTCAATTTTATTCCAAAAATTAGGTTCTTTTCTGAATAATCCAAATTATGCTGTTTCACCATGAAGCAGCATATTCACTGCCTTCTGATTTTTCATGTTTTTAGGATACCCTACTCGAGGTGTCAGGTACCGTTTTGATTCATATTACGGACACTTAAGGCCTCAGTGAAGTATAACTCATCAGAAAGCGTATCAAATAAATCATTCTGCATGATTCCTCCGCGTAATCAAGCCTTCAAACCAATAAACTTTCGAATGGTGGGTGAAGATTTCGATTCCACTACATGAATAATTTTAAATAAATAGAAATGTGTAGACATTTCATGATTTCATGAGACACTTCCTTACGTTTGCCTCATAATCCGGACACTTTTAATCGTTTTCCGGACAGCTCATGAAAGTCATAAATAGAAAAGTTTTTTTTTGTTTTAATGTTCGAAAAAATAATTGAAAAAAAAAACAAAATAATAGAGGAATTTCTCAAACAATACATAGCGGGAATTCTTGTCGAAAAATAAGGCTGAATTTTCAAGGAGTTTCGGCATGGCTAAGTTTTTTTCAGATGAATGGCAGAAATTTAGCCTGGTTTCCAATCCAAACAAATCCATCAAAAAATCTTTGGTTGATTTTGATTCAATTGTTTAGGTATTTTCACATGAATAAATTTACTGAATAATTTGACTAATTTTCTACAGATTTCAACAACATTTTTCAGAAAACTTTTCAATATTCTTTATAGAATTTTAGTGTAGTCAAATTCCTCAAGGAATATTGAAGGGTAGCTTTAGAACTTTTGCAAATTTCTTGGAAAATAGTCAAGTAATGTTGTCGGACTTATTCAAAGCTCCATACCTTTCATGTCTTCTTTTTATTGGTAAATTGATTCCGGAGAATGTTCCCGGAAAATGTTCCCGGATTTACCTAAAAAAAATCTTTCAACAGTTCAGTATTCCCTCGCAATTCCTCCGAAAAATCATTCATTTTGTCAAATCTAATACTGAGACATTTTGCTGAAAGTTCTACACTGTTAAAAATAATGAAGATTACACGTCATGTAAATTTCATTCATGCGATGTAAACATAACGTCATGTAAATTTAAGTCTGAAATCATGTAAAAATATGTTGTATGTCATGTAATCACTCAGGATCCTGCTGGTTTACATGACGTATAATTGAAGTTTACATGATACATCATGTAAATATCCATGATATTCCACGCTCCAATTATGTGCATTACATTTCTCAGAAATTTACACGTTTCGTTCGAACTGTGTACTAGAAATTCTTCTGTGAATTTCTTTAAATATTTTTCCCAAAAATTTCATTACAAATTCTTCCGCAAAGTTAATCAAAAGTCCTTAAAAAATGTGTCCAAAATACATCACAAAATGCGTCAAAAAATCTTCTATGTTTTTTTTCTAGAAATTTTGCTTCAAATCCCCGGATTATTTCAGAAATGGAAAGAAAATTGTTTTTGAAATTTCTCTTGCCTTCGAATCTTCAGAGGAAATTTGTTGAAAACCCCCATGGAAAAAAAAAGATTTATTAAGATATCCATAAAGAAATTTTTATTGATCTTCCTTGAAACACTTCTCTACAAATAATTTCACCAATTGGTCGGTGTTCAGACAGACCGGATTAGATGATATTTTAGGCTTCTAAAGATAAGTAGAGGACTGTATAAATTTTGATACAGATGTGTTACGAAATTCATAAGCTTCAACATTACAGCAAACAAGGCAAATATTTGGTTATTCCAAATGCTTGAAGTACGTTTTCCAGAATTCATTCAGAAATACTTGCTCCAGTCTATCTAAACACCAATTGGTCGGTGTTAGAATTGTTAGAATACATATTCTTGGTTTGAATTTTTGTGCGATACGAGGGCAGAATTTCTAGAGGCTTTCTGGTAGAATTCTAGAAAACCAGAGGTCAAGGAAGGATATATTTCAAGAATAATTTTTAAAGAAGATTTTGATTGAACTTCTTAAAAAATTGCTTTATTTGTAAAATTATTAGAGAGGTTTTAACTATCCTGTAAATAACATAGTTTCTAGATTATAAATTATCTTTCATTGCATCGTTGCCCATCTATTGCTCTACCTGCTTCAACATTTTGTTGTTTTCCATTCTTCGCATGACGCTTTGAGGAACTTCGTACAAAAATCTTTCCATACTTCAAAAAGAAACATTTTGAAGAATCTTAAAAAAGGTAAAATAGAAGAGCTTAAAAAAATACAGAATTCTTATGCGTATGGTTCTTGATTTCTGAAAGTCCATAAGGAATTACTCAACAATTTTTTAAGTAATGCAAAAGTTTCCCCCAAGTTTCAAATTCATTAAAATATTACATTATGAGTTTTACTACAGTACATGTTCGGTTATGTTCTTAAAAATACCGGCAATATTTTCGGGTAAAACTTCTACAGTAGTACAAAAAAAATCGATATAAAAGTTTGTTTGGAATTTCTAAAGGTGGGGAAAATGAATTCTTCCTACATCAATATGTTCACAGTAGTATCATAAAACTTTAAAGTTCATATAAAAAATTATCTAAGATTTTAATTACACACATTCAGTATAAGTTCCATCCGTTTTAACACCAATCGTGTTCTATTAAAAAATCCGAAGAAAAAAGAAACAAAAATGTCTGTGGTAAATCCTTCAAGGACCTTTAAAGCTTTTCTCAGAGGTACATTGTCAAAAAGTTTCAGAAACTCTAAGGGGTTTAATTCTTAAATCTACGACAGGAATTTAGTATTTTTTCCGAATTATATCAAAGCTGCAATTATTCTAAAAATTACCAACAAAGTTACTTCGAACATTTTTTTTGTATGTAAAGAAAACTGATATGGAGTGATGCGTAGAGGAATTTATAAAGCAATCACTGAATATGTTGAAATATTCATGGAGAAGTTTTTGAACCAAAAAATGTAGAGTTTGGGCAAATTTTTCAATGTTATTAATGGAAGAATCCTGAGATTACCATTCCGAAAAAATGGAACTATTTTTAGAGTCTGAAAAAATATTTGATAAATTTTCTGAAGAAATTCTTCGAGATTTCAAGAATAAATGGCAAAATCTTAGTAAATCTGATGAAAAATTTCTTCAATAAATTCCCAAATTAATCGTTAAAGCTGTCTTAAGAAAAAAAATCTCTGGAAAGTACTGAGATTAATTTTTGGTAAATTCTTCGGATGGATCCTAGGAAAACCATAATACGGTTCTCTAAGAAATCCTTTAACAAATTTCTCGGGAAAACTTTGAGTTTTTTCGTGGAAGAGTTTTTGAAAGAACAGTTGAACGTATTCCGCTTGTAATTTCAAAGGAATGTTAGAATTTTCTAAACACTTTTAGTTAGGCATTTTTTTAAAACATAAAAAAATATTTTCGTGAGAGTTGCTGAGATGTTGCTGATGATGTCTGTAGAGAAATCTAAAAAAATAATTATTTATCAAACAAATGCAGATAGATCTGCGAATAAGTTCTTTGAGAAATCATGAATAACATTTTCCCAATTGAACTCTTTTTAATTGCTCATGATGTTTTTGTGGAATATTACGAGGAAGCCCTAGAGCAACACCTGGAAGAATCTTTTTTTTGCAGAAAGTCTGAATAATTATTTTGCTTCGATTTTTTTTGCTTCAGCTGTTGGTGAACTCTCTGGAGAATTCGTGAACTGAATCCTTGCTTGGTGATCTTGAAGACATTTTTGATGATACTCTTTGAATTTTTAGTAACAATTTTTGGAGAAACGCTCAGTAATTTCTGATCATTCTAAACAAATTATTTATAAACAACTGGAGGATACTTTAAACTTACAATTGCAATTTATATTTGATAATTACCTACGGGGCCTTCCAGGAGAAATGACCAAAAGAATTTCTAAAGAATTCTCTGGTGAAATTCTTTGAGAATTTTTAAACAATTCGATTTTTCGAGAAATTTTATGGTGAGATCAAAAAGTCTGGGAATGATTTTCTGTAAGAATCCCAGGACGAAATACAAATCTGTTAAAACTACGAAATTTGTGAAAATCTTGTTATTGCGACTGACATAACTATAAAACTAATATTTGCAAGGCCCCCCCTAGGCCCCCTCCAGCAAAAAATCCTAGCTACGCCAATGACATTTGCACTGTCTTTCAACATAACTCCAACAGGATTCCCACAGTATATTCTTGGGTTACCATCTAACAATTCCCACTGGAATGCCAGAATCCTCATTGGAATCCTCACACTATAGTTTCAAAACCCGCACTAGAAATCCATGATCTATACTGGAATCCAAAGATCCATGTTGGAATTGAAGGATCCACACTAGAAACTCAAACTCCCCACTGGTATCCCCATATTGCACTGAAATCCTAGGATCCACTTCTGAAATCCATGCTAAAATATGCCAGGATGCGCAGCGAATTCCAAAGATCTACACTGGAAATGCAAAATACTCACTGGTTTTCAAATATCTATAGTGGAATCCTAAAATTGGCACTGAAATCCCATCATTCACATTTGAAACCAAGGACCCATGTTCCAATCCTGCGATTCACTCTAAAATCGCAAGATCCATACTGGAGTATCAAGATACCGTTAATTCGGGTGAAATTGATCGGTAGGGTGAAATTGATCATCGTGTCACACAATTTTATATTTTATTTATAGAGAACAAATATCAATGCAACCTTTGGAAAATGAACGTTGTATGCCTTAATTACTGCCGAATTGCATATTGTGAAGTTTTTTTTATGCTAAAGAATGTTATTTCCATGAAAAAAAATGTAAAATTCCAGAATCATGTTTGATGTGGTATTGTGAGACATCTACAAAACTTCTAAGTTTATACTATGATTTGGACATGGTGTCAACCTAAAAGTTTGTGAGGATGCTTATAATATATCCCCAAAACAGATTGTATTATCGAAATCCGTATCAATACGTTCATTTTGTTGTAATAACTGAATTTCTGTTAGATATCAATAGATTCCTTTGGGAATTGCCTACATTTAAGCGTTTGCTGCGATAATCTTGAAAATATTTTATTTATTATTTCCATAACTATTACACTGTTAAGCATTTTTAAAGCATATTCGGATTAAGGGAGCCCAAATTAAGTAAGTAAAGTTATTTCGAAACTAACATTATTTGTTTTGACAAGTGATCAATTTCACCCCGAAATGGAGTATCCTGATTTTTTATTTTAGAGATTATTTTCAGCTTTAAAATCACATTTGTAAGAAAATTTCTGTACATGAGCCAATAAGGCTCACCGCCGTACTTGTTTTCCCGCATTTAGTTGTTTGGCATTGACATCATAGTAGAAAGCAGACGTGAAAAACTGTCAAAAATGATCAATTTCACCAGAAATTACGGTACTGAAAATCCAAGGTCCCCACTGAAATCTCAGGTTTTACATTAGAATTAAACGACGCATGTTACAATCCCAGGATCTGAACTGGAATACCAGGAGTCACACTGGAATTTCAATATCCAGAATAGAATACCAAGTTCCACACTGGCACACTATGGTCTGAACGATAGTCCCAGGATATACACAAAAATACAAACCTAGTGGAATCCCAATATTTATGTTAGAAGCCAGAGATTCACAATGCAGCAACATGATCTACACTAGAATCCTATGATCCATACTGGAACACTTGGAACCAGCCTGGAACACCAGGATCCACATTGTAATTCCAGGATTCACACTGAATTCCCAGCATTCACACTGAAACCCTATGATCCACATTAAAAATTTAAAATTTAAAATACAGAATCCGCACTGGATTCCCAGAATCAACATTGTATTGTATCCTAGAATCTAAACTGGATTTCAAGAATCCACACGGGATTCCTTGAATCCTTTCAAGATTCCCTCCCAAGTAGCAAAGTTAATTTTATGCTGTTCTTGAAGTATTCTCTTACACCAATTCTATAAAACTAGAAATAAAACCAGTAATTCTACAAACCTACACTAACCCAATGATAAACCTCTCATAAGACTAAAGTGGCCCATACTAAAGACGGTGTTGGAGAGCAACTGTCAAGTATCTCTTATAACATGTAATCATCACTCATGACAATCCTCAACACTTCAATAAACCTTTTACAAGCAATTCTCAAAACAAGTTAAACTCACAATATGTTTATCATGGTGGTTTGACTAACGAATTTATGAATACTTCTTCATAAAATTATCAATCAATAATAAAACAAAATGCAAATTAAAACATCTGTGATGATTCCGTGTTTTTTTTTTCGATACCTACCTGTGTTTCGGTTGTCACGCTGATTACATCGTGTATATCATGCATGAAACACCCGAAACGCACAATGCGCCTCGACAATATTGCATTTTCAGAAAAATAATTTCACCAACAAAAATGGTGAACAATCCAGCATACATGGATTCTCCCATCATGGCTCCTTGCCAAAGCATCGATAATTACAATCATGGCGGTAGTTTTACTCAACATCATCATAGAACCATGATAAATTTAGCTGAACTCGGGCAAGCGTAACAAATATCACTTGAGAGTTCTTAGGCTTAAGGCGATCTTGACGAAGACAAACTGATCTTCTTGAAGAACGTGATAAGATTCGTTCGTTTTATTCAAGAGAAGCACATTTTGACGTTTGTTTATTTACACTTTTCGTTTTTGGAGAAAAGCGTTCATGCTAGATTTTGTTACGGCATGAAATTTAAAGCTACAAAACGACTAAAGGTAAATATTACCAGCTGTGGATAACTTCTTAACAAGGCCTAGATATTGAGCAGGGAAAGCAATCGGACATTTAACCACATCAAGAAGTCCACCTTGCAAGGAGGTGTCCAGTGGTCCAATTCCGCTCCTATATCATGGCCCAGGGGAGAAAGACCACTAAAATTGGTTGTTTGCGTTAACCGTGAAGAACAGATCGAAAATCCACGCAAGGATTCATAACACTACAATCAATAATGTACATATTAGTGCGTTGATTGATACGGGAGAAATTTATGATGTTCTCGGCCAAGAGTTCTTACTCTCGCTCGAGCGCGTTCTTGCAGATAAGTACGAGAGTTTCATTAAACTGTTGCCAAGGTCACTTGTTCTTATTGAAAATTAGGTTTTATGTGATGCATACGAAGTGTTCTTGAAGAAGTATTTAAAACCAAAAACGGTTCAAGATCATTTCTACTGGGTGAAAATAATTATAAAACCTAGAAGAATATGCAAATCTACGATAAAACTATCATAAAAATAAATAAAGCCAGTAAGAATCTAAATTGTTACTTGGAATCCTCTCGGGATTCCCAGAATCCGCACTATAATCCCAAAAACCCAAATTGGCATCCCATGATTCTCGACTGGAATCCCCTCGATTCACATTGGCATCCCATGATATATTCTGAAATCCTAGAATTCACTCAGGAATCCCGGAGTCCACACTGACTTCCGGCACAGGATTCATTCTATAATTGTTCAGGAATATCTGATTTGGAAAACCACGCTTCATTGCACAGTCGCCTCTCCACATCTCGAAGGGACCATTCGAGACAGGGAGAGATCGAGGCAAGGAACAAGTTTTTAATGAATACTAGATTGGAAACTACTCCGTTACCAAGAAAATAATAAACTATCAGACGTCATTTCACTTCCTAATTTGTTTTGCATACCAAAAATTTGGTCTAGTAACCTTCGATAATGGTCATATCGACATACGGAGAGAAATTTGTAACAAAAGCTCAACAGGACGTATCGAAATAAAGAGATATCGAGATAAGGAGGATATCGAGATATATACTGCCCATAACTGCATGTTTGTAACATTCGACAAAAGTAGGCGTTGAGTAAATGGAGCACGAAGTGTGCATTTTATGGTAGTATGGAAGAAACTAAAATGTTTAAAAATTACCAGGAACTCAAAAGTGCTTATTTGAGGCTGAAATTTTGTACAGCTCATATCGTATATTGGGTGAATAGTCAGAAAAAAATTCTGATGTAAATTTATTAACGACTACATTACGAGGCTCATGCATAATCTCAATGTGACTGTTATGCAAATGTGACAAAACAACTTGGTATTTTTTTAAGATTTGTTTTATTTGTGATTGCTCTAAACTTCATTATCATTATAGGAAAGTTGCGCTGATACAATCCAGGAATTTTGGATTTTTTCGTCCACTTCTTTGATGAGTTATATCATGTAATGAAAATAGCGCTCCTATGGCACTTCCAATTATTGAAGTACTTCCATATAATGAAAATTACGTACTTGTGATTGAGGAAGTATGGCCGTTTTTCCACCCACCTTTCATTATGGAGTAGGGTAACGTATACTTGTAAAGCATATAATTTGGACATGCTATTCGTTATATGCTTATTTGCAATGACATAGTGAGGAATATAAGTACGGGAAATCATGTATTGCATAATTAATACACTATGCTATTAATTAATGATTACCATTTTCTTAACAATTACAAATTTGGCTTCAAAAACATCAAAATTGTAAATTATATCAACAGAACATCTGTGAAACCTACGAATGCAAGAGGATGTGCATTTCAAGAACATACATTAAATGCAATAATAGCGCTAAGAATTTGGCATTTATAAAAAGTTTAAAAATGGCAACTATCATGTTGCCTAAATATCTAAAATTTAAGCTAAGTTCATCTTAAATCTTAACATGAACATATAAGGCATATGTGTGCTTCATATTGTGATATTTGCAATATTTGACTATTGACAACAATTCAGGCCTAGAGAGACAAATAACTGTGCAGAGTGCTTGTTTTGAGTATAAGGCACCTGCCTGCATTGGTCCCATTAGGGGTCAATGCCAAATACACGATTTTTTTTCCAATAGTTGTGTGCTTCATGTAATTTTATGATATTTGCAATATTTGACTATTGACAAACAATTCAGGCCTAGAGGGACAAAATAACTAAGCAGGGTGCTTGTTTTGAGTATAATGCACCTGCCTGCATTGGTCCCATTAGGGGTCAATGCCAAATATATGATATTTTTTTCAATAGTTGTGTGCTTCAATCTCTCTT